>NC_080382.1:62364162-62545304 GCF_014773155.1 Arachis stenosperma | reverse complement strand
CCCAAACCCACCCTCACCTGACCGAACTTTACCCTCCCCCCTTTCCTATATATACCCATCTTCACCCCTTCATTTTCACACACCCTAAACACTACTTCTTCCCCTTTTGGCCGAACCACAAAGCCATCTCCCTCTCCTCTATTTCTTCTTCTTCTACTCTCTTCTTTCTTCTTTTGCTCGAGGATGAGCAAACCTTTTAAGTTTTGGTGTGGTAAAAGCATTGCTTTTTGTTTTTCCATAACCATTTATGGCATCCAAGGCCGGAGAAACCTCTAGAAAGAGGAAAAGGAAGGCAAAAGCTTCCACCTCCGAGTCATGGGAGATGGAGAGATTCATCTCAAGGGTGCATCAAGACCACTTCTATGAAGTTGTGGCCTTGAAGAAGGTGATCCCCGAGGTCCCTTTTTCACTCAAAAAGGGTGAATATCCGGAAATCCGACATGAGATCCGAAGAAGAGGTTGGGAAATTCTTACCAACCCCATTCAACAAGTCGGAATCTTAATGGCTCAAGAGTTCTATGCCAATGCATGGATCACCAAGAACCATGATCAAAGTGTGAACCCGGACCCAAAGAATTATCTTACTATGGTTCGGGGGAAATACTTGGATTTTAGTCCGGAAAGTGTAAGGTTGGCATTCAATTTGCCCATGATGCAAGGAGATGAACACCCTTACACTAGAAGGGTCAACTTTGATCAAAGGTTGGACCAAGTTCTCACAGTCATATATGAAGAGGGCGCTCAATAGAAGAGAAATTCAAGAGGGAAGCTGGTTCAACTGAGAAGGCATGACCTCAAGCCCATCACTAAGAAAAGGATGGAGCAAGCATGAGGAAATTCCTCATCATGAAATCCCTGAGATGCCTCAAGGGATGCACCTTCCTCCACAAAACTACTGGGAGCAACTAAACACCTCCCAAGGAGAATTGAGTTCCAACATAGGACAACTAAGGGTGGAGCACCAAGAACATTCCATCTTCCTCCATGAAATTAGAGAAGATCAAAGAATCATGAGAGAAGAGCAACAAAGACAAGGAAGAGACATTGAGGAGCTCAAGCACTCCATAAGACCTTCAAGAGGAAGAACAAGCCGCCATCACTAAGGTGGACCCGTTCTTTAATCTCCTTGTTCTTTATTCTTCTGTTTTTCGAAAATTTATGCTTATGTTTATCCATGTTTGTCTCTTATGATCATTAGTGTCTTAGTGTCTATGCCTTAAAGTTATGAATGTCCTATGAATCAATCACCTTTCTTAAATGAAAACTGTTTTTAATCACAAAAGAACAAGAAGTACAGGATTTCGAATTCATCTTTAAAACTGGCTTAATTAGTTTGATGTGGTGGCAATACTTTTTGTTTTCTGAATGTATGCTTGAACAGCATATGTCTTTTGAATTTGTTGTTCATGAATGTTAAAATTGTGGCTCTTGAAAGAATGAAAAAGGAGACATGTTACTGAGGATCTGAAAAATCATAAAAATGATTCTTGAAGCAAGAAAAAAGCAATGATACAAAAAAAAAGAAGGAGAAAACGAAAAAAAAAGGGGGAGAAAGAAAAAGAAAAGAAAAAGAAAGAAATAAAGTTGTGATCCAAGGCAAAAAGAGTGTGCTTAAGAACCCTGGACACCTCTAATTGGGGACTTTAGCAAAGCTGAGTCACAATCTGAAAAGGTTCACCCAATTATGTGTCTGTGGCATGTATGTATCCGGTGGTAATACTGGAAGACAGAGTGCTTTGGGCCACGGACAAGACTCAATAAGTAGCTGTGTTCAAGAATCATCATACTTAACTAGGAGAATCAATAACACTATCTGGATTCTGAGTTCCTAAAGAAGCCAATCATTCTGAATTTCAAAGGATAAAGTGAGATGCCAAAACTGTTCGGAGGCAAAAGCTACTAGTCCCGCTCATCTAATTTGGAGCTAAGTTTCATTGATAATTTGGAGTCTATAGTATATTCTCTTCTTTTTATCTTATTTGATTTCAGTTGCTTGAGGACAAGCAACAATTTAAGTTTGGTGTTGTGATGAGCGGATAATTTGTACCCTTTTTGGCATTGTTTTTAGTATGTTTTTAGTATGATCTAGTTAGTTTTTAGTATATTTTTATTAGTTTTTAGTTAAAATTCACTTTTCTGGACTTTACTATGAGTTTGTGTGTTTTTCTGTGATTTCAGGTATTTTCTGGCTGAAATTGAGGGACCTGAGCAAAAATCTGATCCAGAGACTGAAAAGGACTGCAGATGCTGTTGGATTCTGACCTCCCTGCACTCGAAGTGGATTTTCTGGAGCTACAGAAGCCCAATGGCGCGCTCTCAACGGCGTTGGAAAGTAGACATCCTGGGCTTTCCAGCAATATATGATAGTCCATACTTTGCCCAAGATTTGATGGCTCAAACCGGCGTTCAAAGTCACCCTCAGAAATTCCAGCGTTAAACGCCGGAACTGGCACCTAAATGGGAGTTAAACACCCAAACTGGCATAAAAGCTGGCGTTTAACTCCAAGAAGAGTCTCTACACGAAATTGCTTCATTGCTCAGCCCAAGCACACACCAAGTGGGCCCGGAAGTGGATTTTTATGTCATTTACTCATCTCTGTACACCCTAGGCTACTAGTTCTCTATATATAGGACCTTTTACTATTGTATTTTCATCTTGGTTCTTCTGGTTCCCTCTCTGGGACCGAAACCAATGATCACACTATCACTTATGTATTTTCAACGGTGGAGTTTCTACACACCATAGATTAAGGTGTGGAGCTCTGCTGTACCTCGAGTATTAATGCAATTACTATTGTTCTTCTATTCAATTCCGCTTGTTCTTTGTCCAAGATATTCATTTGCACCCAAGAACATGATGAATGTGATGATTATGTGACGCTCATCATCATTCTCACTTATGAACAAAGTGACTGACAACCACTCTTGTTCTACAAGCAAACGAGGCTCTAATGTTTATCTCTTGGATTCTTTAACCGGAATCTTCGTGGTATAAGCTAGAACTGATGGCGGCATTCAAGAGAATCCGGAAGGTCTAAACCTTGTCTGTGGTATTCTGAGTAGGATTCAATGATTGAATGACTGTGACGTGCTTCAAACTCCTAGCAGGCGGGGCGTTAGTGACAGACGCAAAAGAATCACTGGATTCTATTCCGGCCTGACCGAGAACCGACAGCTGATTAGCCATATGGTGACAGAGCATAGGAACATTTTCACTGAGGATGGGAGGTAGCCACTGACAACGGTGAAACCCTACATAAGCTTGCCATGGAAGGAGTAAGAGAATTGGATGAAGACAGTAGGAAAGCAGAGAGACGGAAGGGAAGGCATCTTCATACGCTTATCTGAAGTTCCTACCAATGAATTACATAAGTACCTCTATCTTTATCTTTATGCTTTATTCGTATATCACTATACCCATTTGAGTCTGCCTGACTAAGATTTACAAGGTGACCATAGCTTGCTTCATACCAACAATCTCCGTGGGATCGACCCTTACTCGCGTAAGGTTTATTACTTGGACGACCCAGTGCACTTGCTGGTTAGTTGTGCGAAGTTGTAGTGATCACAATTTCGCGCACCACACAGCTACTATGAGTCTTGGCCGTGGCCCTAAGCACTTTGTTTTCCAGTATTACCACCGGATACATAAATGCCACAGACACATAACTGGGTGAACCTTTTCAGATTGTGACTCAGCTTTGCTAGAGTCCCCAGTTAGTGGTGTCCAGAGCTCTTAAGCACACTCTTTTGCTTTGGATCACGACTTTAACCATTCAGTCTCAAGCTTTTCACTTGGACCTGCATGCCACAAGCATATGGTTAGGGACAGCTTGATTTAGCCGCTTAGGCCTGGATTTTTATTTCCTTAGGCCCTCCTATCCACTGATGCTCAAAGCCTTGGATCCTTTTTACCCTTTCCTTTTGGTTTTAAGGGCTATTGGCTTTTTCTGCTTGCTTTTTCTTTTTCTTTCTAAATTTTTTTTCGCCATTTTTTTCACAAGCTTTTGCTTTTTCACTACTTTTTCTTGCTTCAAGAATCAATTTCATGATTTTTCAGATCATCAATAACATTTCTCTTTGTTCATCATTCTTTCAAGAGCCAACAGTTTTAACATTCATAAACAACAAGATCAAAAATATGCACTGTTTAAGCATTCATTCAGAAAACAAAGAGTATTGTCACCACATCAATATAATTAAACTAAACTCAAGGATAAATTCGAAATTCATGTACTTCTTGTTCTTTTGATTTAGAAACAATTTTTCATTTAAGAAAGGTGAAGGATTCATGGAATTATTCATAACTTTTAAGACATAGTTACTAAACACTAATGATCATGAAGTAGAGACACAAAACATAGATAAACATACAATATAAAAATTGAAAAGCAGAAAGAAATAAGAACAAGGAATGAATCCACCTTAGTGGCGTCTTCTTCTTGAAGGACCAACAATGTCCTTAAGCTCTTCTATGTCCCTTCCTTCCTTTGTTGCTCCTCCCTCATTGCTCTTTGATCTTCTCTAATTTCATGCAGAATGATGGAGTGCTCATGATGTTCCACCCTTAATTGTTCCACATTGTAGCTCAAATCTTCTAAGGAAGTGTTGAGTTGTTCCCAATAGTTGTTGGGAGGAAAGTGCATCCCTTAAGGCATCTCAGGGATTTCTTGATGATGAGCTTCCTCATGCATCTCTTGAGATCCGTGGAGGGTCTCTCTTGCTTGCTCCATCCTCTTCTTGGTGATGGGCTTATCCTCTTCAATGGGGATATCTCCTTCTATGATAACTCCAGCTGAGTAACATAGATGGCAAATAAGGTGAGGAAAAGCTAGCCTTGCCATGGTGGAGGGCTTTTCGGCTATTTTGTAGATTTCATTGGAGATGACTTCATGAACTTCTACTTCCTCTCCAATCATAATGCTATGAATCACGATGGCCCGATCCACAGTAACTTCAGATCGGTTGCTAGTGGGAATGATGGAGCGTTGAATGAACTCCAACCATCCTCTAGCCACAAGCTTGAGGTCCAGTCTTCTCAGTTGAACTGGCTTGCCTTTGGAGTCTCTTTTCCATTGAGCTCCTTCCACACATATGTCCATAGGGACTTGGTCCAACCTTTGATTAAAGTTGACCCTTCTAGTGTAGGGGCGTGCATCTTCTTGCATCATGGGCAAGTGGAACGCCAACCTCACATTTTCCGGACTAAAATCTAAGTATTTCCCCTGAACCATTGTGAGATAATTCTTTGGATTCGGGTTCATACTTTGATCATGGTTCCTAGTGATCCATGCATTGGCATAGAACTCTTGAACCATTAAGATTCCGACTTGTTGCATGGGGTTGGTTAGGACTTCCCAACCTCTTCTTCGGATCTCATGTCGGATCTCCGGATATCATTTTTCTTGAGCTTGAAAGGGACCTCAGGGATCACCATCTTCTTTGCCACAACATCATAGAAGTGGTCTTGATGGCTTTTGGAGATGAATCTTTCCATCTCCCATGACTCAGAGGTGGAAGCTTTTGTCTTCCCTTTTCCTTTTCTAAAGGATACTCCGGCCTTAGGTGCCATTGATGGTAATGGAAAACAAAAAAGATTATGCTTTGACCACACCAAACTTAAAATATTGCTCGCCCTCGAGCAAGAGAAGAAAGAAGAGAAGAAGAAGAAGAAGAAAATATGGTGGAGAGGGAGAGATAGTGTTTCGGCCAAGGTATGGAAGATGGGGTTGTGTGGTGTGAAAATGAAGTAGAATGGAGGGGTTTATATAGTGAGTGGAGAGGGGGTAGGTTCGGCCATTTAGGGTGGGTTTGGGTGGGAAAGATTTTTGAATTTTGGAGGTAGGTGGGTTTTATGGGGAAGAGTGGATGGATGTGAGTGGTGAAGAGGTGATGGGGAAGAGAGATTGAGGTGATTGGTGAAGGGTTTTGGAAAAGAGTGTTTATTGGGAGGAGAGATTCAGAGATTGAAGTTGTTGGGAAGTGTGACATGGGGAAGAGTGTTATAGGATTAGAAGGTAAGGTGGGAATATGTTAGGTGGGGATCCTGTGGGGTCCACAGATCCTGAGGTGATCTTGTGGGGTCCACAGATCCTGAGGTGTCAAGGAATTATATCCCTGCACCAAATAGGCATGTAAAATGCCCTTGCATACCATTCTGGCGTTTAAACGCCGAGGTGATGCACGTTCTGGGCGTTCAACGCCCATGTGAAGCATGTTCTGGGCATTCAACGCCCATGTGAAGCATGTTTCTGGTGTTGAACGCCAGTTCCATGCTTGTTACTGGCGTTCAGCGCCAGCTTTTCTCAAGGCACATTCCTGGCATTCAAACGCTAGAATGTTGCTTGTTTCTGGCGTTCAGCGCCAGATTCATGCTCTGTTCTGGCGTTGAACGCCAGCCTGATGCTCCTTACTGGCGTTGAACGCCAGTCTGTCCTCCCTCCAGGGTGTGATTTTTCTTCTGCTGTTTTTTATTCTGTTTTTAATTTTTATAATTTTTTTTCGTGACTCCACATGATCATGTACCTAATAAAACATAAAACAACAATAAAATAAAATAAAAATTAGATAAATAAAATTGGGTTGCCTCCCAACAAGCGCTTCTTTAATGTCAATAGCTTGACAGTGGGCTCCCATAGAGCCACAAGGTGATCAGGTCAATGTTGTATAGTCCCAATACCAAACTTAGAGTTTGGATGTGGGGTCTTAACACCAAACTTAGAGTTTGGTTGTGGCCTCCCAACACCAAACTTAGAGTTTGACTGTGGGGGCTCTTCTTGACTCTGAACTGAGAGAAGCTCTTCATGCTTACTCTCTTTTGTCACAGAGGGATGGCCATGTGCCTTAAACACAAGGTAGTCCCCATTCAATTGAAGGACTAATTCACCTCTGTTGACATCTATCACATCTCCTCCTGTAGCTAGAAAAGGTCTTCTAAGGATGATGCATTCATCCTCTTCCTTCCTAGTGTCTAAGATTATGAAATCAGCAGGGATGTAAAGGCCTTCAACTTTTACTAACACGTCCTCTACTATTCCATAAGCTTGTCTCAATGGCTTGTCTGCCAATTGTAATGAGAACAAGGCAGGTTGTACCTCAATGATTCCCAGCTTCTCCATTACAGAGAGTGGCATAAGATTTATCCCTGACCCCTAATCACATAGAGCTTTTTCAAAGGTCATGGTTCCTATGGTACAAGGTATTAAGAACTTGCCAGGATCTTGTCTCTTTTGAGGTAAAATTTGCTGAATCCAGGTATCCAGTTCATTAATGAGCAAGGGAGGTTCACTTTCCCAAGTCTCATTACCAAATAACTTGGCATTCAGCTTCATGATAGCTCCTAAATATTGAGCAACTTGCTCTCCAGTCACATCTTCATCCTCTTCAGAGGAAGAATAGTCTTCAGAGCTCATGAATGGCAGAAGGAGATTTAATGAAATCTCTATGGTCTCTATATGAGCCTCAGATTCCTTTGGATCCTTAATAGGAAACTCCTTCTTGCTTGAGAGACGTCCTAGGAGGTCTTCCTCACTAGGATTTTCGTCCTTTTCCTTCCTTGTGCATTCGGCCATATTGATCACATCAATGGCCTTGCACTCTCCTTTTTCTGTATTGCTTGGGAGAATACTGGGAGGAGTTTCAATGACTTTCTTACTCAGCTGGCCCACTTGTGCCTCCAGATTTCTGATGGAGGATCTTGTTTCACTCATGAAACTGAAAGTGGCTTTTGACAGATCAGACACTAGATTGGCTAAATTAGAAGTGTTTTGTTCAGAATTCTCTGTCTGTTGCTGAGAAAATGATGGAAAAGGCTTTCTATTGCTCAGCCTATTGCGTCCACCATTGTTAAAGCCTTGTTGAGGCTTTTGTTGATCCTTCCATGAGAAATTTGGATGATTTCTCCATGATGAATTATAGGTGTTTCCATAAGGTTCACCCATGTAATTAACCTCTGCCATTGCAGGATTCTCAGGATCATAAGCTTCTTCAGAAGCTGCCTCTTTAGTACTGTTGGATGCATTTTGCCATCCATTCAGACTTTGAGAGATCATGTTGACTTGCTGAGTCAACACTTTGTTCTGAGCCAATATGTTATTCAAGGCATCAATTTTAAGAACTCCCTTCCTCTGAGGTGTCCCATTATTCACGGAATTCCTCTCAGAAGTGTACATGAATTGGTTATTTGCAACCATGTCAATGAGTTCTTGAGCCTCTGCAGGTGTTTTCTTTAGGTGAATAGATCCACCTGCAGAATGGTCCAATGACATTTTTGAAAACTCAGATAGACCATAATAGAATATATCTAATATGGTCCATTCTGAAAACATGTCAGATGGACATCTTTTGGTCAACTGCTTGTATCTTTCCCAAGCTTCATAGAGGGATTCACCATCTTTTTGTTTGAAGGTCTGAACATCCACTCTAAGCTTGCTTAGCTTTTGAGGAGGAAAGAATTTATCCAAGAAGGCCGTGGCCAGCTTATCCTAGGAGTCCAGGCTATCCTTAGGTTGTGAATCCAACCATATTCTAGCTCTGTCTCTTACAGCAAAAGGGAAAAGCATGAGTCTGTAGACTTCAGGATCAACTCCATTCGTCTTAACAGTCTCACAAATCTGCAAGAACTCAGCTAAAAACTGGTAAGGATCTTCAGATGGAAGTCCATAAAACTTGCAGTTCTGTTGCATTAAAGCAACTAGTTGAGGTTTAAGCTCAAAATTATTGGCTCCAATGGCAGGAATGGAGATGCTTCTTCCATCAAATTTGGACATTGGTTTTGTGAAGTCACCAAGCATTCTCCTTGCATTATTGTTATTGGGTTCAGCTGCCATCTCCTTCTCTTGTTCTAATATTTCTAAAAGGTTACCATTAGATTGTTGTAATTTAGCTTTTCTTAGTTTCCTTTTCAGAGTCCTTTCAGGTTCGGGATCAATTTCAACAAGAGTGCCTTTTTCCTTGTTCCTGCTCATATGAAAGAGAAGAAAACAAGAAAAGAAGAGGAATCCTCTATGTCACAGTATAGAGATTCCTTTATGTTAGTAGAAAAAGAAAGGGGAGAAGAGTGAAGAAGAGTGGGTTCGGATATTTAGATGAAGAGAGGTGAAGAGAAGTGTTAGTAAATAATTAAATAAATAAAAAGAGATGAGCGAGGGAGAAATTCGAAAATAAGTTTGAAAAGGAATTAGTGATTTTCGAAAATTAAAGATAAGATAGAATTAAAATTAAAATTTTAAAACAAAAAGAATTTTTGAAAAAGAGATGAGATATTTTCGAAAATTAGAGAGGGAAAAGTAGTTAGGTGGTTTTGAAAAAGATAAGAAACAAATAAAAAGTCAAATAGTTAGTTGAAAAAGATATTAAAATCAAATTTGAAAAGATTAGAAGATAAGAAGTTAGATAAGATATTTTGAAATCAAATTTTAAAAAAGATAAAATTTTTGAAAAAGATAAGATAAAAGATAAAAAGATTTAATTTAAAATTACTTAACTAACAAGATAAGATAAAAAGATAAGATAAGAAGATAAGATAAGATATGTTTGAAAAAGATTTAATTTTTAAAATTACTTAACTAACAAGAAACTAAAAGATATGATTATAGAACTTAAAGATTGAACCTTTTTTAACAAGAAAGTAACAAACTTCAAATTTTTGAATCAATCACATTAATTGTTAGTGTAATTTCGAAAAATATGATATAAAGATAAGAAAAAGATTTTAAAAATATTTTGAAAAAGATTTTTGAAATTTTCGAAAAAAAGGAAGAAAATGGAAAAGATATGATTTTTGAAAAAGATTTTGAAAAGATTAGATTTTTAAAATTTGAAAATTTGACTTGACTTGTAAGAAACAACTAATTTTGAAAATTTTTGACTAAGTCAACTCAAATTTTCGAAAATTATGAGAAAATTAAGGAAAAGATATTTTTTTTATTTTTGAATTTTTAATGATGAGAGAGAAAAACACAATTATGACCCAAAACTTAAAAATTTTGGATCAAAACACATGATGCATGCAAGAACACTATGAATGTCAAGATGAACACCAAGAACACTTTGAAGATCATGATGAACATCAAGAACATTTTTTTGAAAAATGTTTGATGCAAAGAAAACATGCAAGACACCAAACTTAGAAATCTTTAATGCATGGACTCTAACAAACGAAAAATGCATATGAAAGACAAGAAACAACACAAAACAAGAAAACATCAAGATCAAACAAGAAGACTTATCAAGAACAGCTTGAAGATCATGAAGAACAATATAAGTGCATGAATTTTTGAAAAATGCAAGAAAAAAATTTTTAAAGCATGCAATTGACACCAAACTTAAAAATTGATTCAAGACTCAAACATTTTCGAAAAACATATAGGAAAAAGGAAGTAATGAATTCATAGTCCTCAATCAAAATCCTATGAGTTAGACATGGCTTAATAGCCAGCCAAGCTAAAACATGTTTCATGAAACACTAGAATTCATTCTTAGAAAATTTTGAAAAATTTTCGAAAACAAAGGGAAAAATTTTGAAAAATATTTTTGAAAACTTTTTGAAAAGAAAAATAAAAAGAAATTACCTAATCTGAGCAACAAGACGAACCGTTAGTTGTCCATACTTGAACAATCCCCGGCAACGGCGGCAAAAACTTGGTGGACGAAATTGTGATTCATTCGTTATTGTATTTTGTAAAATTCATTGCTTTTTCTTTCCCTAGTAATGGCGCCAAAAACTTGGTTCCAATGCCATGGTTCACAACTATGTGTGGTCACAACTCCGTTCAACTTAACCAGCAAGTGTACTGGGTCATCCAAGTAATACCTTACGTGAGTAACGGTCGATCCCACAGAGATTGTTGGTATGAAGCAAGCTATGGTCACCTTGTAAATCTCAGTTAGGCAGATTAAATGGTTTATGATAAGTTTGAAAATTAATAATAAACAGAAAATAACATAGTAAATAGTTACTCATATAATTCCATGGTGGGAATTTCAGATAGGCATATGGAGATGCTGTGCTCCTCTCGAATCTCTACTTTCTTATTACATTCATCCAATCCTTCTTACTCCTTTCCATGGTAAGCTGTATGTAGGGCATCACCGTTGTCAATGGCTACATCCCATCCTCTCAGTGAAAATGGTCCTATGCTCTGTCACAGCACGGCTAATCATCTGTCGGTTCTCAATCAGGTTGGAATAGAATCCCTTGATTCTTTTGCGTCTGTCACTAACGCCCAGCCTTCAAGAGTTTGAAGCTCGTCACAGTCATTCAATACCAGAATCCTACTCGGAATACCACAGACAAGGTTAGACTTTCCAGATTCCCGGATTCCTACTCGGAATACCATAGACAAGGTTAGACTTTCCGGATCCCCATGAATGCTGCCATCTATCTAGCTTATACCACGAAAATTCTGTTGGGGAATCTAAGAGATATGCGCCCAGCCTAAAGTAGAACGAAAGTGGTTGTCAGTCACGTGCGTTCATAGGTGAGAATGATGGTGAGTGTCACGGATCATCACATTCATCAAGTTGAAGTGCAGCGTATATCTTGGAATAAGAATAAAGAAAATTGAATAGAAAATAATAGTAATTGTATTGAAACTTGAGGTACAGCAGAGCTCCACACCCTTAATCTATGGTGTGTAGAAACTCCACCGTTGAAAATACATAAGTGAAAGGTTCAGGCATGGCCGAATGGCCAGCCCCCATGAAGTTGATCAAAAGACCGAATGGTCAAAAAGATCATCCTAATACACTAGTAAAAAGTCCTATATATACTAGACTAGCTACTAGGGTTTACAGAAGTATGTAATTGATGCATAAATCCACTTCCGGGGCCCACTTGGTGTATGTTTGGGCTGAGCTTGATCTTTCCACGAGCTGAGGCTTTTATTGGAGTTGAACGCCAAGTTGTAGCGTGTTTCTGGCGTTCAATTCCCGGTCATGACGTGTTTCTGGCGTTTGACTCCAGATAGCAGCATGTACTTGGCGTTGAGCGCCACTTTACGTCGTCAATTCCCGAATAAAGTATGGAGTATTATATATGGCTGGAAAGCTCTGGATGTCTACTTTCCAACGCCGTTGAGAACGCGCCATTTGGAGTTCTGTAGCTCCAGAAAATCCATTTCGAGTGCAGGGAGGTCAGATTCCAACAGCATCAGCAGTCCTTTGTCAGCCTCCTATCATAGTTTTGCTCAAGTCCCTCAATTTCAACCAGAAATTACCTGAAATCACAGAAAAACACACAAACTCATAGTAAAGTCTAGAAATGTGAATTTAACATAAAAACTAATGAAAACATCCCTAAAAGTAGCTTGAACTTACTAAAAACTATCTAAAAACAATGCCAAAAAGCGTATAAATTATCCGCTCATCAATTATCGAGATATTTGATGATGAGGACGAGGATCTTGAGGAGTGTTCTGATGTGATTATGATCTCCTCTGATGATGATAGTTGATGCCTGGGGGTTGAGGTTGTACCTTTTGGTAGTTTTTTTGTGTTAGCCTAGCTTTTGTGTTAGTCTCTCACTTTTGATTAGATTCACTGAGATTCAGGCACCAGCTTATGGGTTTCCTATATGGACCAGGACACGGAGTGTTGATTTTGTATATAGTAGCAAGATATGAAAGGTTGTATGCTAACCTATGATATATATGACAACACCTTTATATGTTTGTATGATTGATGAATTGGATTTTTGATGGTATAGAATTTTACAAATGAATTCTCGTTGCAAGTATAGTTTCTAAACCAACAATAATCCTTTCATACAAAAGATTGTTTGTCACAAGTAACAAACCCCTAATTTTATAAACCGAAGTATTCAAACCTCGGGTCGTTCTCCCTAGGAATTACAATAAAGTGTCTTGTTATTGGTTATGAGTTATTTTGGGGTTTTGATAAGAAGCATGAAAGATAAATGACAAGAAAGTAAACTAAGGCCTAAAAAGATCTTGGCAAGGGTTGGTGGTCAAGGATCTCTATCCTAATCACTAACCATAATATGAGAATTGGAAAGGATAAATCTCATTAAATCATCCTCTAACTAGTAGTAAAGGAAAGTCAAATGAGCTATATCAATCCTAGTCCATAAGTCCTAACTCTCCACTAATTCAATTAGTGAGAACTAGAGTCAATGGATCCCAATCATCAATTACTTGGACATTAGTAACTCAAAAGGTCCTAAGTTACCTTTCCAAGCCAAGAGTATAAAATTCTACTCTAAAATCCAACCAAGCATTTCATCAAACACTTGGAAGGCATAAAAGGAAAGCATAGTAAAATTGCAAGAAAAGTAAATCTACACTACTCAATTGCAAGGAATTAAACAACAACAAATCAAATGAACACAATTATTATGAATTACCTCTAATTGAATTGAAAGAGAATAGGAGGAACAAAAGTAGATCCACAACAAAGCATAAGAACAACATAAAGAAAATTACAACAAAAGAATAGAGGAAGATGAATGTAACAACAAAGAATTGAAAGGTAGAAGTAGAAGAAAATGAATTAAAATCTAGATCTAAGGACTAAACCTAGTCCTAATCCTAATTCTAGAGAGAAGAGAGAGCTTCTCTCTCTAGAAACTAACTCTAACTACTAAACTAAACTAATGGTTAAAAGTTAGTTGATTCCTCTTCAATCCTTGGCTTAAATAGCATCAGAAATGAGTTGGATTGGGCCCACAAGGCTTCTAAAATCGCTGGCCACGTTTTGCTTTAAGTGGACCAGGTGGCAGCAACGGCACGTGCGCGTACTATACGCGTGCGCGCTACCATACGTGTGGCAACTATGGCAAATCTTATATCGTTTTGAAGCCCCGGATGTTAGCTTTCAAACCCAACTAGAACCGCATCATTTGGACTTCTGTAGCTCAAGTTATGGTCGTTTAAGTGCAAAGAGGTTGGCTTGACAGCTTTCCGATTCTTTCATTTCTTCATGAATTCTCCAACTTTTCATGCTTCTTTCTTCATTCCCTTGATCCAATCTTTGCCTCCTAAACCTTAAATCACTTAACAAACATATCAAGGCATCTAATGGAATCAAGGAGAATTAGATTTAGCTATTTTAAGACCTAAAAAACATGTTTTCACTCTTAAGCACAATTAAAGGAGAAGTTATAAAACCATGCTATTTCATTGAATAAATGTGGGTAAAAGGTCATAAAATCCCTTTAATGAAGCATAAGATAAACCCTACAAATGGGGTTTATCAACCTCCCCACACTTAAACCAAGCATGTCCTCATGCTTAAGCCAAGAGAGAAACAAAGGGTATCAACATTTATTCCATGTAAATAAACTATATGCAACCTAAACTATATGAATGCAACTAAATGCAAAATGATTCTACCTACTTGGTTAAAATAAATCAATCTCCAAGACATACATGCACAAGTAGGGCTTAAGATCATATAACGATTCATGAGTCCTACCAATTGAAGTATAAACATGAAGTTCACATAGATTTGCAAGAAGAACGCTCGTGAAAGCCGGGAATCAAGGAATTGAGCATCGAACCCTCACCGAAAGTGTTTGCACTCTAGTCGCTCGGTGTTTGGGGTTGATTCACTCAATTCTCCCCTAATCATGCTTTCCAAGATTTGTTTTTTTCATCTAACAATCAACAATTATTCAATGCACGCATACAATTATCGTGAGCTCTTTTCTTTAGGTTGTAATGGGGCTAGGGTTAAGGTAGGGTCATATTTGGCTAGTGGACTAGGGTTTGAATCTTTGATTAACCTAGACTTTCCCACATAACCTATATAATGACCTAATACAATTAAGTACTAATCTAACTACCCATTTCTCACTTTTTCACATACTCATGCATTTCCTTTTTTGATTCACATTCCATATGCATTGATTCTTTATTGTTTGAGCTTCACTTTGGGGCATTTTGTCCCCTTTTTATTGTTTTTTTCTTTTTCTTTCTTTTCTATTTTTTTTCTTTTCTTTTTCTTTTCTTTTTTTTTTCTTTCAAACTATACATAAGAACATCAATGCATAAGGTTTATTCATTTAATCAATACATGAGTATGTACCCAATTCCCCAATATAAAAATACAAAACACAAACACCCTCTTATCCCAACTAATGTCCCAAAGTTCCCACACTTGAATGATACTCACATACACTAGCCCAACCTAGTCAAAGATCCAAATAAGGACTTTTATTGTTTTTCGCTTTAAGGCTTGTAATGTGGTAAATTAAGAATAAAGTGGGTTAATCGTAGGCTCAAATTTGGCTAACAAAGGAAGATAAAAGGTAAGGCCATTTGGGTAAGTGAGCTAATGAAATGATGGCCTCAATCATATAAATGCATGAATACACAAAATAATGGACATAAAGAATCAAACAAATCAAAGATTACAATCATAGGAAGAGAATAATGCACACAAGAAGGAAGAATAAGTGGTTATAAGATGTAACCACACCATTAGGCTCGAATCTCGCAAGCTTGTGTTCTTAGCTCAAAAACCATGTTCCAAAATACTTTCTTTCAAGCAAGTTCAACAAAAAATTTTCAAATTGGTAGGGTGCCCTAAAACGATTTCTTGGGAAAGAAATCATCACCCTAACCAAGTAGTCCTAATAAGAAGAAGGTAGTAAAATATGTACAAATTCTATCTAACATGCAACCTATCATGCAAATGCAATAACTAACTAACATTGGTGTTGAAAAAGAAAATTGTTACCCATGGAGATCGGTCGAACGACCTCCCCACACTTGAAGATTGAACCGTCCTCGGTGCACGCAAAGAAGAGCAGAGTGGATGGGTTGCTACAATTGATGAGCTCCTTAAATGGTAGTGCGGATGACTTGTTTGTTGCCCCATTTAAAGGTATTCATTTCTCCCTTCTTGGTGGCCAACCAAAAAGGGGTGGAAAGAAGAACGACAATTAGGCCTACAACAAAGATATCAAAACAAGTATAACGTAGGCCTGGGCTAATGCCAAATAAGAGTAAGGTTCTCACTACATGTTAGCTACGCATGTAGGTGAGAAAACAATATAAGCTAATGGCATATTAACTAATACGTGATGCAAGAGTAAAATCGAAGCATGAAGAGCATATGGCACATCAAGTTCACATAAGAAGAAGTGGGTCATGAAAGACAATATGAGGTCATATCAATGCACAAAGACATAAGAGTCATACAAGATGAAGCATTGATTTAAAAGTTTCATCACCCAACAATATCAAACAAGTCAAGAAGCACCAAAATAATGCAAGAATTTCTCAACAATTGAGTGTAAGAATCCAACACCATTATTGAAATGACACTTAGAAAAAATTTAAAACATGCTATAGAAACAAAATGAAAATGGAAAGAGTAGAAGTATGCGAATGCAGTGAACAAAAGAAAATGGAAGATGAGAAAAAAAACTATTTTTTTTTTACTGACGCGGGCGCGTCATGCACGTTTACGCGTCAATGGGCAAATTGGTTGAAGGACGCGTACGCGCCAGGTGTGCGTACGCGTGCGTCGAGTTAGGCCGGAGGCATAGTGTCGGCCCAAGTCTAGCACAACTCTCGGGTACAAGTACTGGGGGTGCAAATTGTGCAATCGACGCGCGCGTGCACAGTGTGCGTGCGCGTGCATTGCCAATTTAGGATCATGTGCGCGTACGCGCCAAGTGCGCGCACGCGTGCACAGACTTGTGCCTTAGGCCCAATGTTCGCACAGTGCAGGCCTGACTCTCGGGTTTTTGGCTGGGGTCAAATTTTTTCATCCACGCGTACGCATACAGTGCGCGTCCGCGTGGATGGTCGAAAAATGCTCAGGTGCGCGTACGCGTCATGTGCGCGCACGCGTGGATTGTGTTCTGTTTTTTTCAAAAAAATTTTCTATGTTTTTGCACCAATCCAAGCATTCCAAACCTCCAAGCTACTACCAAAACACCCTAAAACCTTATTTAACATGTTAAAATGCTAATTAAACTCAACTAACTAATCTAAACATGAAATTAAACTAGTTCTACCAATATGTACAAAAGAGAAAATGAAAGGATTTTACCATGGTAGGGTGTCTCCCACCTAGCACTTTTGTTTATTGTCCTTAAGTTGGACTTATGGGGAGCTCCTCATCAAGGTGGCTTGTGCTTCTACTCATCTTGGAACTCCCACCAATGCTTGGTTCTCCATTGTGCCCCAAGATTTCTTATGGATTGAGCCAAGTGTTGATGGGGTTCTTCACAAGCTTGGGGCTCCCAAAGTTGGTCCTCTTTTTGTAATCCGGAATCCCACACTTTGTTTTCACACCCGTCTTGAGGTTGATCATCATTATTAGTCCCTCCGGGTGGTAAGTAAGATGAATTCTCTATGAAGTGTCCAACAATCCTCCTAGACCCATCTATTTGAGCACTACTCCAACCTTTATATCTCATGTTTGATGCATCAACCATAATGAGCCTTGATTTGTAACGCCCACCACAAAACCTTTTCCGCTTACGCTTCATCCCACAAACTTCCCTAAGTTGGCCATCCATTTCAAGCAAACCATATTCAAGTGGGATAATAAAACTAATAGAAATGAATTTCACCCACTCAAATGAAGGTGTAGATGGCAACCTAGGCAAAGATGCTTCCAAAGATCTTGACAAAGCATAACCAACCCTCGTTCTTCTATTTCTAGGGACTTCCACCTCTTCACAAGATCTCTTAATCTCAATCCTTTGTTCAACAATTTTATCAAAACCTTTTCCTTTACTCAAATCATAATAGGGAGTGTGAAAAAAATTTACCTCCTCAACGCTTTCAAATCCAACCGGAGAAGGTTCTTCATGCTCAAAGGATTCTTCACCACTAAGACTTGATGCTTGATCTTCATCTCCAAGGGAACTCAATTCTTTCTCTATCCCATCCAAGTCTTCATATGAAATATGCCTTGGAAGGTGTGCACTTTCCTCCCTAGCATCAATTTCAATCATCTTGGAGAGGTTTTCTTCAACTCTATGTTCCCATGGAGGCTCCGCATCTCCTAAGTCTTCTACCACTTCTTCATTGTCTTCAACAATTAAAGCTTCTTCCAATTGTTCCAATACAAAGCAACTTCCCTCATTTCCCACCGGAGTTTCCAATCTCTCATTCATGCTATGTTCTTCATTTGATTCTCCACATGTAGCCGTGGGAGTTCCTTGAGTGTTCAAGCATTGGGAGGCTAATTGATTTGTTACCGCCTCCAAGGCGGTCATAAAATTTTGCACATCCCTTTTCATCTCTTCTTGCCCTTGAACAAGAACACCAAGGGTTTCATCCACTAGAGATTGGGGTGGTTAGAAGGATTCATCATTTTGGGAGAAGGGTTCATAGTAGGAAGGTGGTTCTTCTTGGTAGAGTTATGGTGGTTCAATGTTTTCCATTCTTTCCACTTGTTGTACAACACACTCCATGGTTGCTTGAAATTGATCCAATGCTTCCTTGAGATGATCCTTTGACTCTTGTTCCTCTTGGATAATATGATTAGGATCATGTGGCTCTTGGATCAATGGATATGAGTATTCTTCCATGTGAGGTTGTGGTGGGAGGTAGAATTCATCTTGTGGTTGGAAATTTTCATATATTGGAGGTGGTTCATCTTGATAATAATGTGGAGGAGGTGGCTCTTGAAAAGATTGATGTTGGAATGGTGGTAGCTCTATGTGTGGTTCATATGGCTCATATGGTTGTTGGTAGGATGGATATGGGTTTGGGTCATATGAAGGTGGTTGGTGAAAGTGGGCTTGTGAGTGTGGTTGAGGGCTATGTTGAGGATATGGTTCATAGGCATATGGTGGGGGTTCTTGAAAGTCACAAGGTGATTCACCAAAGCCATTGGATTGGTATGCATCATAGAATGGTTCTTTTTCATAGTAGATTGGTGGAGGTTGTTGCCAAGAAGATTGATCATTTGCATATGCCTCCTCCCACCTTTGGTTATCCCATCCTTGATACATCTCTTCATTATAGTCCTCATTTCCTACAACATGTTGATAACCAATCTCAAAGCCAAGGTGAGAATTCATGATAGTAAAAGAGGGCAAAACAAAAAATAGTAACAAATAAAGAGAACAAACTAAAAACTAACAAAGAAGCAAAAAGCAAACATATTCACAATATTCACATATATACAATAACCAATAACACAACACCATTGCAATTCCCCGGCAACGGCGCCATTTTGATGAATTGGATTTTTGATGGTATAGAATTTTACAAATGAATTCTCGTTGCAAGTATAGTTTCTAAACCAACAATAATCCTTTCATACAAAAGATTGTTTGTCACAAGTAACAAACCCCTAATTTTATAAACCGAAGTATTCAAAGCTCGAGTCGTTCTCCCTAGGAATTACAATAAAGTGTCTTGTTATTGGTTATGAGTTATTTTGGGGTTTTGATAAGAAGTATGAAAGATAAATGACAAGAAAGTAAACTAAGGCCTAAAAAGATCTTGGCAAGGGTTGGTGGTCAAGGATCTCTATCCTAATCACTAACCACAATATGAGAATTGGCAAGGATTAATCTCATTAAATCATCCTCTAACTAGTAGTAAAGGAAAGTCAAATGAGCTATATCAATCCTAGTCCATAAGTCCTAACTCTCCACTAATTCAATTAGTGAGAACTAGAGTCAATAGATCCCAATCATCAATTACTTGGACATTAGTAACTCAAGAGGTCTTAAGTTACCTTTCCAAGCCAAGAGTATAAAATTCTACTCTAAAATCCAACCAAGCATTTCATCAAACACTTGGAAGGCATAAAAGGAAAGCATAGTAAAATTGCAAGAAAAGTAAATCTACACTACTCAATTGCAAGGAATTAAACAACAACAAATCAAATGAACACAATTATTATGAATTACCTCTAATTGAATTGAAAGAGAATAGGAGGAACAAAAGTATATCCACAACAAAGCATAAGAACAACATAAAGAAAATTACAACAAAAGAATAGAGGAAGATGAATGTAACAACAAAGAATTGAAAGGTAGAAGTAGAAGAAAATGAATTAAAATCTAGATCTAAGGACTAAACCTAATCCTAATCCTAATTCTAGAGAGAAGAGAGAGCTTCTCTCTCTAGAAACTAACTCTAACTACTAAACTAAACTAATGGTTAAAAGTTAGTTGATTCCTCTTCAATCCTTGGCTTAAATAGCATCAGAAATGAGTTGGATTGGGCCCACAAGGCTTCTAAAATCGCTGGCCACGTTTTGCTTTAAGTGGACCAGGTGGCAGCAACAGCGCGTGCGAATACTATGCGCGTGCGCGCCACCATACGTGTGGCAACTATGACAAATCTTATATCGTTTCGAAGCCCCAGATGTTAGCTTTCTAACCCAACTGGAACAGCATCATTTGAACCTTTGTAGCTCAAGTTATGGTCGTTTAAGTGCGAAGAGGTCGGCTTGACAGCTTTCCGGTTCTTTCATTTCTTCATGAGTTCTCCAACTTTTCATGCTTCTTTCTTCATTCCCTTGATCCAATCTTTGCCTCCTAAACCTTAAATCACTTAACAAACATATCAAGGCATCTAATGGAATCAAGGAGAATTAGATTTAGCTATTTTAAGACCTAAAAAACATGTTTTCACTCTTAAGCACAATTAAAGGAGAAGTTATAAAACCATGCTATTTCATTGAATAAATGTGGGTAAAAGGTCATAAAATCCCTTAAATGAAGCATAAGATAAACCCTACAAATGGGGTTTATCAATGATCTATGCTATATGTCATGTTTATGTATAATGTTGGCTTTGTGTATGCTTTACTTGATTCCCTATTATGGTTTGTGTATGTTCAATGAGTTGCCCTCGCAAATCTTTATATAAAGTAAAAGTTTTTCTCCAAAAATTCAATAGTGCGCTAATACGATTACAGGCTTAATAATAAATAGTTAAAGTGTTAGGTGAAAAAATTGGTGCCACTTGATTTTCAGTATGATCATGATGCACTGGGAATTGGGTCGTTACAGCATTGGTTAGAATGGCTTGGTGGGCAGTGAGCCAGAGAAAAGAGCAAGTTTGTTTGAGACCTTTCCATATCCAAACTAAGTTGAAGAGACAATTGGAGTTGCTAGGATTGTCTTGAATGGCTTGATAAGCTTACTTGAGGCTAAACACTCCATCGGGTGAGGGCGCTCACACAATATGATTAACTGGCTTTCACAGGGAGGAGGCACAAAACCACAATTCTTTTTATCACATCCTCCGACAAGATCACTTAGTTAATCAATGACTATTTTATTTATATTTTATGGCATTTGAAACCTTCAAACTATTAATAAGCTTTAAAAAAATAAGACATAAGCAAAGATGAAGAAGATGGATATGTTGGATGAGAAAAAAAAATCAAACATTACATGTTTATTAGATGTCAAATGAATTAGATCTACTTGTCTTAGTACTCACAAAAGAGAAGATGATCTAGATTTGAAATTCCATCGCCACCAAGCTCCATGAAATACTAATGTTATAACTCAGACCTCTTGAAATTATTTGAATTCCTTTATACTAGGACCAATCATGCAAATACCAAGAAAGATATCTAAGTGATGAGGGACAATGAAACCAAAGGTGTTTCTTTTTTGAATTTTTAGTTGTAAATAAAAATATAGATGCCATGCTCAAAAATAAAGGAGAAGATGAGTGATAAGTATTGGTTTTGATTATCACAAGTTGTCTTGATAAAATTATAATAATTGCCATAAGTTGTCTTGATAAGATTAAGACGATCACCAAAAGTTATCTTAATAAGATAAAAATTTGTTTTCTTCATAAAAGCAAAAAGAAAATTCCCATAATAGGAGAAAATTCAAAAAGTTGTATTTTATAATCTCATAATCTCTTGATCTTACTTATGTATTTCATATGGAGTTTTTTTACGCAGTGCCAAGTAGATGATGAGTTTCACTAACTATTAAAACTATAATTAAAGATCTACTAATGATTATAGTGACTTAGGAACTCTTAAACATTAAAACTAATATAAAATATAATCTAAAGTATTATAAAAATTACTATCAAAATTTCACTTAATTCAATGTCTTTTATGCCCATATCTACTTTCCTTTTTGAAGAAGACTCGTCCTTGAATTACATGCTTCTTAAATTGAGCCGAACATGGATTGCATCTATTTAGAGAGTGCTTCATTTCTAGAATTTCTTTTATATGATATTTTTATGCTCTTGAATACCAAATGATATTAAGAGGTTTCTCTGATATCAGATGATGAGTTTCAGTAGAACCAAAAGTGTTTTTTTTTTCGAAATTTCGGTTGTAAAGAAGGATATGGATGCCATACTCAAGGATAGATGAAAATTGAATGATAAGTCTTTATTCTAATCACCACAAATTGCCTTTATAAGATTAGAATAATTGCCACATGTTACCTTCATAAGATCAGAATAATTATTATAAGTTGTCTTGAGAAGATTAGAACGATCGTCACAAGTTGTCTTAATAAGATCAAAATTTAATCTTTGCACAAGAAGAAAAAAAATTCCCATAATGAGTGAATGATGCATGAGCAGCTTTCTTATCTTTTCCTAGTGAATTTCATGTGGATTTGTTGAGTTTTTATGAGATTTTGGTGTTTTAGACAATCATGAATGCTACTTTAAGTTGTATTACTATTTTGTTGATTGCAGATAAAACTCGGGCGAGTTTGACAGATTTCGTGCAAAAGAAAAAAGAGAAAAATGGTTGCTATCAAGTCGGCACTAAAGCGTTGTGAGCCTCGAAATTCATACCAATATTATGTGAAGATGGCGTTAAATGCCACGACTCAGCATTTAGCACCAAGGGCCTCGTAATTTGTGCAATGATTTTGTGAAGGTGGCACTAAACACCACTACTCGGCATTTAGCGCCAGGACCATTTCAAGCAATTCAACGGAAGACCTTTTTGGTTTTTAATTGAATTTTTTAAGTAAGAAAAGATATTATTTAGGTTTTAGAATTTTCATTTTGTATCAATTAGGATTAGTGATAAGTGAATTTTTTATACGCTTTTTGACATCATTTTCATATAGTTTTTTAGTAGTTTTTATTTAGTTTTTATTAAGTTTGTATAGGTTTTAGTGTTAAAATCACATTTTTGGATTCTACTATGAGTTTTTGTGTTTTTAGGCAATTTCAAGTATTTTTTTTGCTTAAATTGAAGAGCTGGAGTAGAAGTCTGATTTAGAGATATAGACAGAGAAAGCACTGTAGATGTTGTCTGACGAATGAATTTTCTATCGGTAAAGAATTCACAAATAAGTTCGCGTTGTAAGTATAGTTTCTAAACCAACAGAGAATCCTTTTGTGCAAAAGTTTTGGTTGTCACAAGTAACAAAACCCAATAAAATTTATAACTGAAGTATTTAAACCTCGGGTCGTCTTCTCAAGGAATTGCAGGGAGGTGTGTTTTATTATTGGTTATAGAAAACAATATTTTTGGGTTTTTGAAAGGTTTGAATAAGAGAAATAAATTGCAGGAATTAATAAATCAATAGCTAAGAAAACTCTTGGCAATGTATGAAAATTAGAAGTCCTATCCTAATTATCCTTATCAATTGTGATGAGAATTGCTCATTGCTCCCACTTAGTCAACCTCTAACTATGAAGGTAGGTCAAGTTGATAAATCAATATGAATCCTCAAGTCCTAGTTAATTCCCAAAGAAAGACTAGAGTTAGTGGAATTCAAGTCAATTAGCAACTTCCAATTATCAATCAACAAGAGAGTTTGATAATTCAAGAGTCTCTAATTACTCAACCAAAGCCAAAAGGGGAAAATATCTTAAATTAAATTAAAAGCATCATAAACAGAATAAGACAATCATCAATCTGAAATACCTCAAATTATATTAATTAAGAAAATCCTAACATGAATAGTTCATAAGCCAAATTGAAAAGATAAATAACAATTAAAGTAATAGAACAAATAAAAGTAAAAAATAAATTAAAGGAACATTAAACCTGTAATTTGAAAAGAAGTAACCTAAACATAATAGAAATCCTAAATCCTTAAAATACTTAACACACAAATCACGGCATCGAATGGTAATAAAGGATAATTAAATTTAATATTTTTGAAGCATAGGTGATGAGTGGATATTTTATACGCTTTTTGGGGGTAATTTCATGTAGATTTTAGTATGTTTTAATTAGTTTTTAATAGAATTTTATTAGTTTTTAAGCAAAAATCATATTTCTAGACTTTACTATGAGTTGTGTGATTTTTCTGTGATTTCAGGTAATTTCTGGCTGAAATTGAGGGAGCTGAGCAAAAATCTGAGTTAGGCTGAAAAAGGAATGCTGATGCTGTTGGATCCTGACCTCCCTGTACTCGGAATGGATTTTTTGGAGCTACAGGAGTCCAATTGGCGCGTTCTCAACGGCGTTGGAAAGTAGACATCCAGGGCTTTCCAGCAATATATAATAGTCCATACTTTGTGCGAAGATAGATGACGTAACCTGGCGTTGAACGCCAAGTACATGCTGCTGTCTGGAGTTAAACGCCAGAAACACGTCATGATCCGGAGTTGAATGCCCAAAACACGTTATAACTTGGAGTTCAACTCCAAGAAAGGCCTTAATTCGTGGATAGCTCTAGTCCCAGCCCCAGCACACACCAAGTGGGCCCCAGAAGTGGATTTCTGCACCAATTATCTTAGTTTACTCATATTTTGCAAACCTAGGTTACTAGTTTACTATTTAAATAACTTTTAGAGAATTATTTTGTATCTCATGACATTTTCAGATCTGAATTACATACTTTTTGACGGCATGAGTCTCTAAACTCCATTGTTGGGGGTGAGGAGCTCTGCAGCGTATCGATGAATTAATACAATTCCTTTGTTTTCCATTCAAACACGCTTATTCTTATCTAAGATGTTCATTCGCGCTTAATTATGGAGAAGGTGATGATCCGTGACACTCATCACCTTCCTCAATCCATGAACGTGTGCCTGACAACCACCTCCGTTCTACATCAGATTGAATGAGTATCTCTTAGATTCCTTAATCAGAATCTTCGTGGTATAAGCCGGATTGATGGCGGCATTCATGAGAATCCGGAAAGTCTAAACCTTGTCTGTGGTATTCCGAGTAGGATTCTGGGATTGAATGACTGTGACGAGCTTCAAACTCCTGAAGGCTGGGCATTAGTGACAGATGCAAAAGAATCAATGGATTCTATTCCAACCTGATTGAGAACCGACAGATGATTAGCCGTGCTGTGACAGAGCATAGGAACGTTTTCACTGAGAGGATGCGAAGTAGCCATTGACAACGGTGATACCCTACATAGAGCTTGCCATGGAAGGGACCTTGCGTGTGGGAAAAGGATTTCAAGGAAAAGTAGAAATTCAAAGGACAAAGCATCTCCAAAACTCCAACATATTTCTCATTATTGCACAACAAGTAACGCTTTTATTCTCTTTTATTTTTCCAATCTAATAATTCCAACTGATAATTTTAATTAATATCCTGACTAAGAATAATAAGATAAACATAGCTTGCTTCAAACCAATAATCTCCGTGGGATCGACCCTTACTCACGTAAGGTATTACTTGGACGACCCAGTGCACTTGCTGGTTAGTTGTGCGGATCACAAATTCGTGCACCAAGTTTTTGGCGCCGTTGCCGGGGATTATTCGAGTTTGAATAACTAAAGGTTTATTTTGTTGCTTAGATTACGAATAATTTATCCTCTATTTTTACTAGAATTGCATCTTTTATTATCCTTTTTAAAAAAAAAATTTTTTTTTTTCAAAAATATTATTTTTCTTTATCAATTTTTAAGTATTTCGTGAGTTTAGTGTCTTGTTCTAAGTTTGGTGTCAATTGCATCTTTTATATTTTTCTTTAAAATTTTCGTATTAGTGTTCTTTGTTCTTTCTTGATCTTCAAGTTGTTCTTGTTTATTTTCCTTGTTTGATCTTTATTTTTTCTTGTTCTGTGTCTTTTCTTGTTTCACTTGTGTTCGTTTTAA
This sequence comes from Arachis stenosperma, assembly GCF_014773155.1. Lineage (NCBI taxonomy): Eukaryota > Viridiplantae > Streptophyta > Magnoliopsida > Fabales > Fabaceae > Arachis > Arachis stenosperma. The sequence continues at coordinate 62,519,340 of NC_080382.1, read as the reverse complement.
AGCATTAATCTTTCAAAAGGAATATACCTATTTAGAACAAGTGTTACATTTACTCCCAATTGGCTAGAGCATTGGTTTATATTCTTGATGATTGGGCACCAGTTCTTTTGAAAATCTTTTTCAAAAATAAATTTTCTTGATTTAATCTTGTGCCACACTTTAAGTTTGGTGTTTTCTTGTTAATCTTTTCATAATTTTCGAAAATTTTATTAAAGTTTTCTAAAAATTTTAAGTTTGGTGTTCTTTCTTTTGTTCTTGGTGTTCTTGTGAATCTTCAAGGTGTTCTTGAGTTTTTCTTGTGTCTTGATCTTAAAATTTTTAAGTTTGGTGTTCCTTGGTGTTTTCCCTCCAAAATTTTCGAAAATAAGGAGCATTAGATCTAAAAATTTTAAGTCTTGTGTCTTTTATGTGTTTTTCTCTTTCATCATAAAATTCAAAATTCAAAAAAAACATATATCTTTTCTAACTAATTTTGAACTATTTTTTCGAAATTTTTTTTTATAAAAATTCAGATTTCAATTTTAAATTTTTCAATTCTTATCTTTTTAAGTTTGAAAAAAAAAATTTATCTTTTTCAAAAATCTTCATAAAATTTTTTCAAATTCTTATTACTTTTTTTTATTTTAATTTTCTTATTTTATCTTATTTTTATTTTGGTTTTTATTTTATTTCGAATTTTTTTTATTTATAAACTAAAAATTTAAATCCACATTACCCCTTTACTCCAACATGGACATAAGTGGGAATGAGCAGTCCAGGAGGACTCTGGGGTCATATGCTAACCCCATTACTGCTTCATATGGGAGTAGTATCTGTATACCCTCCATTGGAGTTAGTAGCTTTGAGTTGAATCCTCAGCTCATTATCATGGTGCAGCAAAACTGCCAGTATTCCGGTCTTCCATAGGAAGAACCTACAGAGTTTCTGGCACAATTTTTTCAAATTGCTGACACAGTACATGATAAGGAAGTAGATCAAGATGTCTACAGATTATTACTGTTTCCGTTTGATGTAAAAGATCAAGCTAAGAGATGGTTAAATAACTAGCCTAAGAACAACATAAAAACATGGAAACAGCTGTCAGAAAAATTCCTGAATCACTATTTCCCTCCAAAATGGATGACACAGCTAAGGCTAAGCATCCAAGGCTTCAAACAAGGAGATAATGAATACCTTTATGATGCCTGGGAGAGATACAGAGAGATGCTAAGAAAATGCCCCTCTGAAATGTTTTCAGAGTGGGTGCAATTAGACATCTTCTACTATGGGCTTACAGAAAAAGCTCAGATCTCTCTAGACCACTCAGCTGGTGGATCTATACATATGAGAAAAACAATTGAAGAAGCTCAAGAGCTTATTGATACAGTTGCCAGAAATCAGCATCTGTACCTAAGCAGTGAATCTTCCATGAAAGAAGAAGCTAAAACGGTAACTGCTGAACTCAGTCCTGTAGATCAAGCTAATGAATTCAATCAACAATTAGACTTTCTAACTCAGCAGCTAGCCGAATTCAAGGAAATACTACAGGAAACAAGAATGGCTAACAGGAATATAGAAGTACAGCTAAAGCAAACAGAAAAGCAACTGTCAAAACAAATAGCAGAAGAATGCCAAGCAGTTCAATTAAGAAGTGGGAAAACATTAAATACCTCACTTCAAAGCAGCAGGAAGCCAAGAAATGAACAAATGGCTACTCAAAATCCCTCTGAGGACAATTAGAGCCCAGAGAGGAATAAAGCTGGCGCTGAACGCCCAGCTCATGCTCATTCCTGGCGTTCAACGCCAGAAACAAGCATGAATTCGGCGTTGAACGCCCAAAGGGAGCATAGTTCTGGCGTTCAGATGCCAGTAACAAATAAGGAGATGGCGTCTAACGCCACTCCAGCTTCCACCCCTGGCATTCAATTGCCAGTGGGGGATCAGTCACATACAAGTGCTGATAACAACCCTTCTAAAAAGGCTTCCCAACCCACTTCTGTAGGTAATAAACCTGCAGCAACTAAGGTTGAGGAATACAAGGCCAAAATGCCTTATCCTCAAAAACTCCGCCAAGCGGAACAGGATAAGCAATTTGCCCGCTTTGCAGACTATCTAAGGACTCTTGAAATAAAGATCCCGTTTTGCAGAAGCACTTGAGCAAATACCCTCTTATGCTAAGTTCATGAAAGAGATCTTAAGTCATAAGAAGGATTGGAGGGAGACTGAAAAAGTTTACCTCATTGAAGAATGCAGTGCAGTCATTCTGAAAAGCTTACCTGAGAAGCTTAAAGATCCTGGGAGCTTTATGATACCATGCACATTAGAGGGTACTTGTACCAAGCAAGCTTTATGTGATCTTGGGGCAAGTATCAACCTAATACCTGCATCAACTATCAGAAAGCTTGGTTTAACTGAAGAAATCAAACCAACCAGGATATGTCTTCAACTTGCTGATGGCTCCATTAAATACCCATCAGGCGTGATTGAGGACATGATTGTTAAGGTTGGGCCATTTGCCTTTCCTACTGACTTTGTGGTGCTGGAAATGGAGGAGCACAAGAGTGCAACTCTCATTCTAGGAAGACCTTTCCTAGCAACTGGCCGAACCCTCATTGACGTCCAAAAAGGGGAAGTAACCTTGAGAGTCAATGAGGAAGAGTTCAAGTTGAATGTTGTCAAAGCCATGCAACATCCAGACACCCCAAATGACTGCATGAGTGTTGATATTATTGACTCTCTGGTAAGAGAGGTCCATATGGCTGAGAGTCTCGAATCAGAGCTAGAGGACATCTTTAAAGATGTTCAGCCTGATCTAGAGGAATCAGAGAGAATAGTAGAACCTCTGAAAATCCCTCAGGAAGAGGAAAAATCTCCTAAACCCGAGCTCAAACCATTACCACCTTCCCTAAAATATGCATTCCTGGGAGAAGGTAATACCTTTCCTGTGATCATAAGCTCTACCTTAGAGCCACAGGAAGAGGAAGCACTAATTCAAGTGCTAAGGACACACAAGACAGCTCTTGGGTGGTCAATCAGCGATCTTAAGGGCATTAGCCCAGCTAGATGCATGAACAAGATCTTACTGGAGGGTGACGCCAAACCAGTGGTTCAACCACAAAGGCGGCTGAATCCAGCCATGAAGGAAGTAGTGCAGAAAGAGGTCACTAAGTTACTAGAGGCTGGGATTATTTATCCTATTTCTGATAGCCCCTGGGTGAGCCCTGTCCAAGTCGTCCCTAAGAAAGGTGGCATGACAGTGGTTCATAATGAAAAAAATGAACTGGTTCCTACAAGAACAATTACTGGGTGGCGTATGTGTATTGATTACAGAAGGCTCAATACAGCTACCAGAAAGGATCATTTTCCTTTACCATTCATAGACCAAATGCTGGAAAGACTGGCAGGTCATGAATACTACTGCTTCCTGGATGGATATTCAGGTTATAATCAAATTGCAGTAGATCCAAAAGATCAAGAGAAAACAGCATTCACATGTCCATCTGGAGTATTTGCATACAGAAGGATGCCATTTGGCCTGTGTAATGCACCTGCAACCTTTCAGAGGTGCATGCTTTCAATCTTCTCTGATATGGTGGAAAAATTTCTGGAAGTCTTCATGGATGACTTTTCAGTGTTTGGAGACTCATTTAGCTCCTGCCTTAACCATTTAGCACTTATTCTAAAGAGATTCCAAGAGACTAACCTGGTTTTAAACTGGGAGAAGTGTCACTTTATGGTGACTGAAGGAATTGTCCTTGGGCACAAAATCTCGAACAAGGGGATAGAGGTAGATCAAGCTAAGGTAGAGGTAATTGAAAAATTACCACCACCTGCCAATGTTAAGGCAATTAGAAGCTTTCTGGGGCACGCAGGATTCTATAGGAGGTTTATAAAAGATTTTTCAAAAATTGCCAAACCTCTGAGCAACCTGTTAGCTGCTGACACGCCATTTATCTTTGATAAAGAGTGTCTGCAGGCATTTGAGACTCTGAAAGCTAAATTGGTCACTGCACCAATAATTTCTGCACCAAACTGGACATTGCCATTTGAATTAATGTGCGATGCCAGTGACCATGCCATTGGTACAGTGTTGGGACAAAGGCATGACAAGCTTCTGCACGTCATTTATTATGCCAGCCGTGTTCTAAATGACGCACAGAGGAATTACACAACCACAGAAAAAGAGCTACTTGCAGTGGTTTACGCCATTGACAAATTCAGATCCTATTTAGTAGGATCAAAAGTGATTGTGTACACTGATCATGCTGCTCTTAAATATCTACTCACAAAGCAAGATTCAAAACCCAGACTTATAAGATGGGTGTTGCTTCTGCAAGAGTTTGATATAGAAATAAGAGACAGAAAAGGGACAGAGAATCAAGTAGAAGATCACCTGTCCCGAATAGAACCAGTAGAAGGGGCGTCCCTCCCCCTCACTGAGATCTCTGAAACCTTTCCAGATGAGCAACTCTTTGCCATCCAGGAAGTGCCATGGTTTGCAGACATTGCAAACTACAAGACAGTGAGATTCATACCCAAAGAATACAGTAGACATCAATCAAAGAAGCTGATCACGGATGCAAAGTATTATCTTTGGGATGAACCGTATCTCTTTAAGAGATGTGCAGATGGAGTAATCCGTAGATGTGTGCCTAAAGAAGAAGCGCAGAAGATCCTTTGGCATTGCCATGGATCACAGTATGGAGGACATTTTGGAAGTGAGCGAACAGCCACAAGAGTCCTCCAATGTGGCTTCTACTGGCCTACTCTCTATAAAGATTCCCGAGCATTTGTACTTAATTGTGACAGTTGCCAAAGATCTAGCAATCTGCCTCAGTTATGCCATGCCTCAACAAGGGATCTTGGAGATTGAGTTGTTTGATGTATGGGGTATTGACTTTATGGGACCTTTCCCACCATCATACTCAAACACTTATATTCTGGTGGCAGTGGATTATGTATCCAAATGGGTGGAGGCTATTGCAACACCCACTAATGACACTAAAACAGTGTTAAAATTCCTCCAGAAACACATCTTCAGCAGATTTGGTACCCCTAGAGTACTAATCAGTGATGGGGGCACTCATTTCTGCAATAAACAGCTTTACTCTGCTTTGGATCGTTATGGAGTTAGTCACAGGGTAGCTACGCCATATCACCCACAGACTAATGGGCAAGCTGAAGTCTCAAATAGAGAACTCAAAAGAATCCTGGAACGGACTGTAATTAACCGTAGAAGGGATTGGGCAAGAAGCTTGGATGATGCTCTGTGGGCATACAGAACAGCATTCAAGACCCCTATAGGGACCTCTCCATACCAGCTTGTGTATGGAAAGGCATGTCACTTGCTAGTGGAACTGGAACACAAGGCCTACTGGGCAACCAGATTCCTAAACCTTGATGCCAAGTTAGCTAGAGAAAAACGATTGCTCCAGCTAAATGAGCTAGAGGAATTTAGACTCAATGCTTTCGAGAATGCAAAAATTTACAAAGAGAAAGCGAAAAGATGGCATGATAAGAAATTGTCATCCAGAGTCTTTGAGCCGGGGCAGAAAGTTTTGCTATTTAATTCTAGGCTCAAATTATTCCCTGGGAAATTAAAATCCCGGTGGAGAGGTCCATATGTAATTACAAGTGTATCACTATATGGATACGTAGAGCTTCAGGATAATTACTCTAACAAAAAGTTCATTGTTAATGGACAGAGAATTAAACATTATCTTGAAAGTAACTTCGAGCAAGAATGCTCAAAACTGAGACTTGATTAGAGCTCAGTGATAGTCCAGCTAAAGACAATAAAGAAGCGCTTGCTGGGAGGCAACCCAGCCATTTACAAAGTTTATTTACTAATTAAATAAATTTCCTTTTTTTACAGGTATGTGTCCAAGTATCTTCAAAAGGTAAAATGACAATTGATTGAATTCACAGAGTTACAGGGAAATTTGGAAAGCTTACTGGCATCAAAAAGCCAGTAAGAAACGATTTGGGCGTTAAACGCCCAAAAAGAGCACCCACTGGGCGTTCAACGCCAGTAAGGGTAGCCATCTGGGCGTTAAACGCCAGAAAGGAGCATCTTCTGGGCGTTGAATGCCAGAAAGAAGCAACAGCTGGGCGTTGAACACCCAGGAGAAGCAACATTTGGGCGTTAAACGCCCAAAACATGCAGCGTTTGGTCGTTTAACGCCAGGATGGTGGGGAGGAGGTAAAATTCGTTTTTCTTCACAAATTTTCTAATTTTTATGTTTCAATTCATGATTTCTTGCATAAACATGTTTCCAAATATCATCCTTCAATTTCAAAAATTTTAACTCTAATTTCTAAGAACCCGAATTTCTAAAATCCCTTTTTCAAAGATGTCAAATGTATCTTAATTCATAAACACAAATCTTTTTCCAATCCAAATCTTTTTCAAATCTTTTTCAACTCATCTTATCTTTTTTCGAAACTGCCTCTCCTTCTATTCCTCTCCTTTCCTTTCTTTTGCTTGAGGACAAGCAAACCTCTAAGTTTGGTGTGATTTGCCATGATCACTGAGCTAAAACTCATTAAGATCATGGCACCTAAGGGAACAGGAAGAGCAAGAATGTGAACTTAAGGGAGCTAAAGCGTCAGAAATTAATTCTTGAAGGCACCCCACAGACTAGAGGAACATCCACTTCCCAAAATACAGGTTGTTAAGTTCTAATTCTAGCTTTAACTCTGTGATAGTATTATTATAGGATTTTACCTTAGAAGTTATATAGGAGTAGTAGTAATTAGCATATCTATTTTGATTTTATTTTCAATTAAGTTATAATTTATTTTTCTCATCATCATCAAACATGAATAAAATAGTAGATTTTTTAGAATAAAGAGGCAATTTAATTTTTTTTTGAGTTCTTAATAAGGAAAATTCTAATTATTTATATGTCGTGGCAATACTTTTTGTCTTCTGAATGAATGCTTGAACAGTGCATATTTTTGATATTGAATTTTATGAATGTTAAAATTGTTGGCTCCTGAAAGAATGATGAACAAGAGAAATGTTATTGATGATCTGAAAAATCATGAAATTGATTCTTGAAGACAGAAAAAGCAGTGAAAGAAAAAAAAAATTTTGCGAAAAAAAAGAGAGAAAGAAAAAGCAAGCAGAAAAAGCCAATAGCCCTTAAAACCAAAAGGCAAGGGTAAAAAGGATCCAAGGCTTTGAGCATCAATGGATAGGAGGGCCCAAGGAAATAAATCCAGGCCTAAGCGGCTAAATCAAGCTGTCCCTAACCATGTGCTTGTGGCATGCAGGTCCAAGTGAAAAGCTTGAGACTGAGTGGTTAAAGTCGTGATCTAAAGCAAAAGAGTGTGCTTAAGAACTCTGGACACCTCTAACTGGGGACTCTAGCAAAGCTGAGTCACAATCTGAAAAGGTTCACCCAATTATGTGTCTGTGACATTTATGTATCCGGTGGTAATACTGGAAAACAAAGTGCTTAGGGCCACGGCCAAGACTCATAAAGTAGCTGTGTTCAAGAATAAACATACTAAACTAGGAGAATCAATAATACTATCTGAATTCTGAGTTCTTATGGATGCCAACCATTCTGAATTTCAAAGGATAAAGTGAGATGCCAAAACTGTTCAGAAGCAAAAAGCTACTAGTCCCGCTCATCTAATTAGAATCTGAGCTTCACTTGAAACTCTGAGATATTATTGTTTCTTAATTTCTTTTCATCCTATTTTATTTATCTAGTTGCTTGAGGACAAGCAACAGTTTAAGTTTGGTGTTGTGATGAGCGGATATTTTATACGCTTTTTGGGGGTAATTTCATGTAGATTTTAGTATGTTTTAATTAGTTTTTAATAGAATTTTATTAGTTTTTAAGCAAAAATCATAATTCTGGACTTTACTATGAGTTGTGTGATTTTTCTGTGATTTCAGGTAATTTCTGGTTGAAATTGAGGGAGCTGAGCAAAAATCTGAGTTAGGCTGAAAAAGGACTGCTGATGCTGTTGGATCCTGACCTCCCTGCACTCGGAATGGATTTTTTGGAGCTACAGGAGTCCAATTGGCGCGCTCTCAATGGCGTTGAAAAGTAGACATCCAGGGCTTTCCAGCAATATATAATAGTCCATACTTTGCGCGAAGATAGACGACGTAACTTGGCGTTGAACGCCAAGTACATGCTGCTGTCTGGAGTTAAACGCCAGAAACACGTCATGATCCGGAGTTGAACGCCCAAAACACGTTATTTTCCAAGAAAGGCCTTAATTCGTGGATAGCTCTAGTCTCAGCCCCAGCACACACCAAGTGGGCCCCAGAAGTGGATTTCTGCACCAATTATCTTAGTTTACTCATATTTTGCAAACCTAGGTTACTAGTTTACTATTTAAACAACTTTTAGAGAATTATTTTGTATCTCATGACATTTTCAGATCTGAATTACATACTTTTTGACGGCATGAGTCTCTAAACTCCATTGTTGGGGGTGAGGAGCTATGCAGCGTATCGATGAATTAATACAATTCCTTTGTTTTCCATTCAAACACGCTTATTCTTATCTAAGATGTTCATTCGCGCTTAATTATGGAGAAGGTGATGATCCGTGACACTCATCACCTTCCTCAATCCATGAACGTGTGCCTGACAACCACCTCCGTTCTACATCAGATTGAATGAGTATCTCTTAGATTCCTTAATCAGAATCTTCGTGGTATAAGCCGGATTGATGGCGGCATTCATGAGAATCCGGAAAGTCTAAACCTTGTCTGTGGTATTCCGAGTAGGATTCTGGGATTGAATGACTGTGACGAGCTTCAAACTCCTGAAGGCTGGGCATTAGTGACAGATGCAAAAGAATCAATGGATTCTATTCCAACCTGATTGAGAACCGACAGATGATTAGCCGTGCTGTGACAGAGCATAGGAACGTTTTCACTGAGAGGATGCGAAGTAGCCATTGACAACGGTGATACCCTACATAGAGCTTGCCATGGAAGGGACCTTGCGTGTGGGAAAAGGATTTCAAGGAAAAGTAGAAATTCAAAGGACAAAGCATCTCCAAAACTCCAACATATTTCTCATTATTGCACAACAAGTAACGCTTTTATTCTCTTTTATTTTTCCAATCTAATAATTCCAACTGATAATCTTAATTAATATCCTGACTAAGAATAATAAGATAAACATAGCTTGCTTCAAACCAATAATCTCCGTGGGATCGACCCTTACTCACGTAAGGTATTACTTGGACGACCCAGTGCACTTGCTGGTTAGTTGTGCGGATCACAAATTCGTGCACCAATAGGAAACATGTTTTCTCATATATCATAAAATAAGGAGGGAATAATAAAACCATGCAATTTACATGAATAAGTAGGTGAATATTTGATAAAAACACTTAATTTAAGCACAAGATGAATCATAAAATAGGGGTTTATCAACCTCCCCACACTTAAATAATAGCATGTCCTCATGCTAAATCCATGAGAAAAGAGTAAAGGTAAAATGGTGGAATCTTATTCAATACAATCTATTCTAAATGCAATCTACCTAAATGAATCATGCTATTCTAATCATTATCCACCTATATATATAAAGCTTACATGTGGTTAATTTGCTTCATATTTTCAAGGAATCATATATGTACAATTAAGGCCAAACCATATTAAAACATGTTTACAATTGAGTTGGGTTAAACTATTTCACAATCTTGCAAGACAATTAACAATTTAAACATGGATATATGGGAATGAGCTATTGAACCCTCACTGGATTTTGTGTTTACTCTCTAGTCACTCAGTGTTTAGGGTTAAATCACTCTATTCTTTTCTATTCATGCTTTCTAAAACTTTGTTCTTCATCTAACCAATCAACAAATATATAATGTGTACATACAAACATCATGAGGTCTTTTTGAAGGTTGTAATGGGGCCAAGGTAAAGGTAAGGGTATATATATAAGGCTAAGTGAGCTATAAATTGAATCCTTGATTAGTCTAAGATCTCACCTAACATATACATACTCTATAAAAATTTAAAATTATCCTGGTCTTCCCAATTTTCCCACTTTTATTTTGCATACTCATATACCAATTTTTATTTTTGATTTTATTTCCATGTGCATTGATTTCTCTACTAAACTCATTATTGGGGTAAATTTGTCCCCTTATTTATTTATTTAATTAAAAGGATTTTTTTTAAAGAAAAAATAACATATATATCAATGCACATGGTATTTTAGTTTAATTTGGTTTAACATGAGCATGCTCCCAAATTTCTAATTATTTTTTTAATTTAATCTTTTCTTGTCAACCCATGTTCCCATGTTTTCCTACACTTAGTTGATATACAATCTCTATCTGAAGTTAACCAAGGATTCAACTTGGGATTTTTAATTTGTTTTTAAGGCTAGTGATGTGGTTATAGAACAAAAGGGGATTTAAAAGGCTCAAGGGGGCTAACAAAGGTGACGTAAAAGGTAAGCTTATTTTGGATAAGTGAGCAAAAATTCAAATGATGGCCTCAATCATATGCGGGTATGTATCTACATTCTATATTGGACATATAGATTAAAACAAAGTAAAGGTTGCAAGCATAGAAAAGAATGGCGAAACACACAGGAATGAAATTTATGGTTGAATGTAACCATACAATTAAGCTAAAAAACTCATGGTTGTGTGTTCTTTGGCTCAAAAATCATATATCAGTTATGTATGTCATGCAAGTAGAAATCAAGAGTTCCCATTATTCTCAATGTGAATCTTAGGATGGCTCTTTGTAAAATTTAGTGTTCTTCCTTGAAGAAATATTGTTAACTAACTCACATTTGTTGCTATATATACATTGTGTGGATTGTTGTGATTCTGCTATATTAAAGTCTCTAGTTTACTCTTTTTATTTTCAATTAATCCAAATTATCATATGCTAAAAAGGGTAAACTAAACTAATTAATCCATATATTCTATATCACAACTTAATAAGCTAAAAGTGCAACTAAACTAAATATCTAAGATATGTATATAAACTAAAGTGCGAAATGTAGAAATACAGTAAAAGAAAAATATGCAAGTACCGAAAGATAAATAAGATAAGATAAAAATAAAAATAAAGATAAAAATACAGAAAAATAAGTAAAATAGGATAAAAAGAGAGTCTAAAAAATAAGGTTCGCCAGAGATGGCGACCTACCCACACTTAAATAATAGCATCGTCCTCGATGCTCACTCAAGCTGGGTGTGAAGAAGTGTCATCTCCGGAAGGATGTGCAGTAGGTGTCTCTGTAGTGATCTGAGGCTCTGCAGTCTGTATGATGGTCGGAGGGTCTATCTGCTGAAGTGGTGGCTCTGTCTGTAGAGGGACCTCTAGGTCAGTCGGCTGTATCTGATGGGGCTCCTCATGGTATGGTGCAGCCTGCTCAGGTCCTGCCTGCTCAGCCTCTGCAAGGGCCTCCTCCTCGTGATCGTCCGCCTCCGCATCAGATGGCTCAGAAGGGGTGTCAGGCTCGAAGGGGATGTCGCTGCCGGATCGGATCATCAACATTAAGTGCTCATAGTGTCGCTTGCTACGACGCTCCATATGATCCAGGCGTGCAAAGAGTCTGTGCACGAGATGATAAATGGGCACTATAGCAGGTGAGGGTGCAGTAGTGGTGGCTGGTGCAGCAGGGGCTGAAGGAGCAGCAGAGGATGTGGTTGCCTTAGCAGAGTCAGTGAGAAAAGGAGGTCGGTAGCCCAAAGCCTGAAACTTCCTGCTCTGAGGGATGCTATTCTTACAGTCCATGGTGGTTGGCTTTTCATCAGCAATCTCCCAAGGCACCTCAGCTCGGTGGCCCAATTGAGTAATCAAGTATGGAAAAGGGAGGGTGCCTCTGACATGGACTCTGGCCATGTAATACCGGATGAAGCGGGGCAGATATAAGTCCTTTCCCTCCATCACACACCAAAGGAGGGTAATCATAGCAGCTGGCACCTCTGTCTCATGAGTGCTCGGCATCACATAATTACTCAGAATCTGCTGCCAAAGCCGAGCCTCATCATTCAGATAGATAATCTTTATTCCCTTTGGGTTTACTATGGACTTGCCCATGACCCATGGGACAGTAGGATCAATAGTGATTCTTTGCTTTACTGCTCCCAGTCAAATCTCATAAACTGCATATCTTCCTCAACCTTTTGGTAACCATCTGGCTGATTTGATTTAGGTAGGAGCTGGAGGATTTTTTCTATTGCTTCCTCAGTAACCAGAATTTGTTTGCCTCTGTGCTATACTGCATCCAGGGATGTTTTAATGTAGTTACAGTAGAATTCTCTGACCTAGGATGAGTTGATCTCAGTCAAGTTTCTCTCCAGGAAGAACCAGCCTCTATGTTTAATTTGGTCTGAAGTATATTGTTTGAGTTCTTCTAGAAATTTGAGTGTCCTTTCTAAGTATAGGTTCCTGAAGGTGGCAAACACTGGGTACTTCACCTCACAGTATTTGTTTACAAATTTTTCTGGGTCAGTGGCAGGTACCAACTGATTAGCCTTTTCCTGTGGGGTAAAGTTCTTTTTCCGCCAGGAATCGTTGTGGAGGATATCCAAAATAAAGGTAGAGGATTCTCCTCGTTTCCTTTTGCCAGTGGTTGCTTTGCCTTTTCCTTTGCTTTTAGGGTCAAACATCTTGAAAAGCATAAATTCCAAGATATAATTTAAGAAGTAAAGTAGAAAAATAGGTAGCCAAGTAGAATTTTAGCAATATAAGCACAGAGTGGCAAAAGAGCAAGAGAAGCATGAAGTGAGTTAAGCAATTGTAAGATTTTGGATTGTATACAAGTTAAAAGTTGGAAAGTAAAAATCACAATCCAAAATCTTTTGATATGCAAAATTCTTTATTAATCAGAAAAAATAGTAACCATGCCTTAAAGTGGTGTTAAAGTGGTTAATTGGAAGCTAATAGAAAAGTTAGAAAGTTAAAGTAGTTAAGAGTTAAAAGGGGGTTAAAATAAGTGGCATGGTGTTTATGGTTTCCAATTAACCAAAATTACACAAATTTGGATAACAAGTAACTCACATTCAAGGAATTATTGCAGATTATTGATGATTAATTCATAGAAAGAATTGCAAAATTAAAGTAGAATCATCAATAATGTTGTTTAATGAATAAGGGTATTAGAAAGAATAAGGAAGCTAGCCCGTGCATTCATGAATTTCCTTGGTTGAAACCAGTTAGTGCAAATTTTGAAATTTCCAACACTAATTCATGAATGGTAGTTGGGTGAAGCAAGTTGCTGAAAAATATTTGGGCAGCATTCCGACTCAAATTGGACATTCCCGGGTAATAAACATCAGCAGAAACAGTTCATGTGATAATAAGTAAGTGTAGAAATGAGTAACAAATAGTAATTCACATGAATTCTAGATAAACAGACTCAATTTGCATTAGGTAATAGTAAAGAGCAGCATATGAACAGCATTATCAACATAGCAGATTCAAAATTGCGAAATAGATAAAACAAATAACAAGAACGGCGCAATTATCAGGCCTAAATCCACTAACCACATCCTAGCTACCTAACCACCTAAAATCCACTACTATCATTGACGTAGCAGAAATTGGCAAGGTAAGAAATTATCAATAGAAATACGTTGCAAGTACAGTCCTTAAACAGCCGAAAATCCACTTATCAATTTAAAAGAGTTGTCACAAAGATTAAAATTAAAATACTGGGAATATGAATCCCAAGTCGTCTCCCAACGAGTTGCAGAGAGATGTGCTATTTTATCAATCAGGTGTTTTCAAAAATGGTTAAGTTGATAAACAGGAAATTAATTTAGAGAATTTAATTAATTTTAAATAAAAGCCTTGACTGGGAATAGATTAGTTGGAAGCCCTATTCTTGTTGAAGTACTCTCAAGATTAATTAATAATTAGAAGTTGCTCTGCTTAGTTATCCCTTACTAGGTAAAGGAAAGTCAAGCAAGTTGAAAATCTGTTTCTAATCACAAGTCCTAATCCTCTCCCTTGGGGAGGACTAGTGTCAATGATTAGAGGTTAATCCAACAATAATTCCAATTATAATTTCTCTCTTGAGTAATTCAACTCAAGGTTTCCTTTCAATCATCTCCCAATCAAGTTATGGAACTACTCACTCATCATAATTATAAACATCACAGAATTAATGGGGAAATAAAAGAAGACATGATAAATAATAATGAAAAGGATTAATTGAAAATAAAAATAGTCTATATTAATGACTTGTAAAAATAATCCAATGTCAACTCTAGAGGAATTAAGAATATGGAATAATAAATGAAAAGTAATTGACAGAATATAATGACTAGTACCGGAGGTAGACTCTTTTCAAAAGCTAAAGCCAAAATCTTTAAAATCCTAACTATGAATGTTCAAGTGAGTAAAACCTAGGGGAGGAGCAATTTCAGATCTCCAAACTAAAAATTATGCGGAATGAATGTTGTCCCTTGTTTCTGCATGTTCCTTGGCTCTAGTCTGTGTTTCTGGGCCAAAAACTGGATTGAAATCCGGCTCAGAAACACTGCCAGCGACTTCTGAGATTCTGCAGATCGCGCACGTCATGCGGTCGCGTCACTCATGCGGACGCGTCATTCGGCGTTTTGCTTTTCCACGTGGGCGCGTCGTCCATGCCTCCGCGTCGCTTATGCTTTTCCAATCCACGCGGTCGCATCACCTATGCGGCCGCGTCACTGCGATTTCCTCTCTATCGCGCGGTCGCATGAGTCATGCGGCTGTGTCGCTTCTCGCTGGTCATCTCCTCAATTTCTTGTATTCCTTCCATTTTTGCAAGCTTCCTTTCCAATCTCCCACTCATTCATGCTTTATAAAGCCTGAAACACTTAACACACAGATCACGGCATCGAATGGAATAAAGGAGAATTAAAATACCTAATTAAAAGTCTCTAGGAAGTAAGTTTTCAATCATGTAATAATTTTAGGAAGGAAATATAAATGCATGCTAATTATATGATTAAGAAGGTAAAGATCATGATAAAACCACACAATTAAACACATTGTAAACCATAAAATAGTGGTTTATCAACCTCCCCACACTTAAACATTAGCATGTCCTCATGCTTAGTTGAAGGAGATAGAATAAATGAGTAGGAACATGTAAAAACTCATGCAATGTAATGCAACCTATATATGTGAATGCAACTATATGATTCTTGTCCACTTGATCAAGAGTAAATAAGTTCTTCAAAACAATTATAAATCAAATTCCACTAATTCAATTCTCATATAGTAAGAACAGATAAAAATGCAAGAAGGTAGCTTATGAAAGCGGGAAACATAGAATTTTAAGCATTGAACCCTCACTGATGATGTATGTATACTCTAATCTCTCCAGTGTATAGGGTAATTGGTGGACGAAATTGTGATCACTTGTTATTTGTTTATAAAGGATGTATACTCTTATGGCACTGTTTATTTTCTTCACAACTCCGTTCAACTAACCAGCAAGTGTACTGGGTCGTCCAAGTAATAACCTTACGTGAGTAAGGGTCGAATCCACAGAGATTGTTGGTATGAAGCAAGCTATGGTCACCTTGCAAATCTCAGTTAGGCGGATTAAATATTGATTTATGGGTTTCGAAAATATAAAATAAAAAGAAAATACATAATAAAAAGGATAGAAATACTTATGTAGATTCATTGGTAGGAATTTCAGATAAGCGGAATGGAGGTGCTGTAGAGCTCTCGGACGCCTGCTCTCCTATTCCTCCTACTCAATCCTTCTTAATCCTTTCCATGGCAAGCTTTGTATAGGGGTTCATCATCAACTGTGGCTACTTTCATCCTCACGGGGAAATATCCTATGCGGCTGTCACTCGCACAGCTAACCAGTCTGGAGGCATCACCCATGGTTGATGGCTACATCCCATCCTCGCAGTGAAAGCTAATGCTCACGCACTCTGTCACAGTACGGCCAATCACCGGTTGGTTCCCTCCCCTACTGGAATAGAATCCATTGATTCTTTTGCGTTGTCACTACGCCCAGCAGGTTACAGGTTTGAAGCACGTCACAGTCATTCATTACCGGAATCCTACTCGGACACCACAGACAAGGTAGACTTTCCGGATTCCCAGGATCCTACTCGGAACACCACAGACAAGGTTGGACTTTCCGGATCCTCATAAATGCCGCCATCTCTCTAGCTTATACCACGAAGATTCTGTTGGGGAATCTAAGAGATACACATTCAAGCTTGTGTTGCATGTAGAACGGAAGTGGTTGTCAATCACGCGCGTTCATCAGTGAGAATGATGATGAGGGTTATTTACTCATCACATTCATCATGTTCTTGGGTACGAATGAATATCTTGGAATAAGAATAAAAGAGGAATTGAATAAAAGAAAGTAGAACTTCATTAATTTTTGAGGTACAGCAGAGCTCCACACCCTTAATCTATGGTGTGCAGAAACTCCACCGTTGAAAATACATAAGCAAAGGGTTCAGGCATGGCCGAATGGCCAGCCCCCTAAAACATGATCAATGATCTCCTAAGATGAAGAATAAAACAAAACTGAGACCAAAGATGTCTAATACAATAGATACATGTCCTATATATACTAGACTAGCTACTAGGGTTTACATGAGTAAGTAATTGATGCATAAATCCACTTCCGGGGCCCACTTGGTGTGTGCCTGGGCTGAGCTTGATTAATCCACGAGCTAAGGCATTTCTTGGCGTTGAACTTTGAGTTATGACGTGTTTTGGGCGTTCAACTCCGGATCATGACGTTTTTCTGGCGTTTTACTCCAGACAGCAGCATGAACTTGGCGTTTAACGCCAAGTTACGTCGTCATTCTTCGAATAAAGCATGGACTATTATATATTGCTGGAAAGCCCTGGATGTCTACTTTCCAACGCCGTTGAGAGCGCGCCAATTGGAGTTCTGTAGCTCCAGAAAATCCATTTTGAGTGCAGGGAGGTCAGAATCCAACAGCATCAGCAGTCCTTTTGTCAGCCTTTTTCAGAGTTTTGCTCAAATCCCTCAATTTCAGTCAGAGTTTACCTGAAATCACAGAAAAACACACAAACTCATAATAAAGTCCAGAAATGTGAATTTAACATAAAAACTAAGGAAAACATCCCTAAAAGTAGCTTGAACTTACTAAAAACTATATAAAAACAATGCCAAAAAGCGTATAAATTATCCGCTCATCACAACACCAAACTTAAATTGTTGCTTGTCCCCAAGCAACTGAAAATCAAATAGGATAAAAAGAAGAGAATATACTATAAAGTCCAAAATATCAATAAATATTAATTTAATTACATGAGCGGGACTTGTAGCTTTTTGCTTCTGAACAGTTTTGGCATCTCACTTTTTCCTTTGTAGTTTAGAGGTATTGGCGTCTCTGGGGGAACTTAGAATTTGGGATAGTGTTATTGACTTTCTTAGTTAAGCATGTTGATTCTTGAACACAGCTACTTATGAGTCTTGGCTGTGGCCCTAAGCACTTTGTCTTCCAGTATTACCACCGGATACACAAATGCCACAGACACATGACTGGGTGAACCTTTTCAGATTGTGACTCAGCTTTGCTAAAGTCCCCAGTTAGTGGTGTCCAGAGCTCTTAAGCACACTCTTTAGCTTCAGATCACGACTTTAACCATTCAGTCTCAAGCTTTTCACTTGGACCTTCATGACACAAGCACATGGCTAGGGACTGCTTGATTTAGCCGCTTAGGCCTGGATTTTATTTCCTTGGGCCCTCCTATCCATTGATGCTCAAAGCCTTGGATCCTTGCTTTAAAATTTTCGCCCCTTTTTCTCTCTCTTTTTTTTTTTTCACTGCTTTTTCTTGCTTCAAGAATCAAATTCATGATATTTCAGATCATCAATAACATTTCTCTTTGTTCATCATTCTTTCAAGAGCCAACAATTTTAACACTCATAAACAACAAGATCCAAAGACATATGCACTGTTCAAGCATTCATTCAGAAAACAAAAATCATTGTCACCACATCAAGATAATTAAATTAAATTCAGTAATAATTTCGAAAATTATGTACTTCTTGTTCTTTTGAATTAAAACATTTTTCTTTTAAGAGAGGTGAAGGACTAATGGATTTTATTTCATAGCTTTAAGGCATGGTTTACACACTAATGATCATGAAAGAAAGACACAAAACATAGATAAACACAACATTAAAAACCGAAAACAGAAAGAAATAAAGAACAAGGAATGAATCCACCTCTAGTGGCGTCTTCTTCTTGAAGGACCAATGATGTTCTTCAACTCTTCTATGTCCCTTCCTTGCCTTTGTTGCTCCTCCCTCATTGCTCTTTGATCTTCTCTTATTTCTTGGAGAATGATGGAGTGCTCATGATGTTCCACCCTTAATTGCTCCACATTATGGCTCAAATCTTCTAAGGAGGTATTAAGTTGCTCCCAATAGTTGTTGGGAGGAAAGTGCATTCCTTGAGGCATTTGTTGATGATGCACTTCCTCATGTTCTTCTTGGAGGCCGTGAGGAGCTTCCCTTGTTTGCTCCATCTTTTTCTTGGTGATGGGCTTGTCTTCTTCAATGGAGACATCTCCATCTATGATAACTCTAGCTGAGTAACATAGATGGCATATAAGGTGGGGGAAGGCTAGCCGTGCCATGTATGAAGGCTTGTCAGCTATTTTGTAGAGTTCATTGGAGATGACTTCATGAACTTCCACCTCCTCTCCAATCATGATGCTATGAACCATGATGGCCCGATCCACAGTAACTTCAGATCGGTTGCTTGTAGGGATGATGGATCTTTGTATGAACTCCAACCATCCTCTAGCTACAGGCTTGAGGTCCAGTCTTCTTAGTTGGACTGGCTTGCCTTTGGAGTCTACTCTCCATTGGGCGCCTTCCACACAAATGTCCCTAAGGACTTGGTCCAACCTTTGATTAAAGTTGACCCTTCTTGTGTAGGGGCGTTCATCACCTTGCATCATGGGTAAGTGAAACGCCAACCTCACATTTTCCGGACTAAAATCCAAGTATTTCCCCCTAACCATTGTGAGATAATTCTTTGGGCTTGGGTTCATACTTTGGTCATGGTTCCTAGTGATCCATGCATTGGCATAGAACTCTTGAACCATTAGAATTCCGACTTGTTGCATGGGGTTGGCTAAGACTTCCCAACCTCTTCTTTGGATTTCATGTCGGATTTTCGGATACTCATTCTTCTTGAGCTTGAAAGGGACCTCAGGGATCACTTTCTTCTTTGCCACAACATCATAGAAGTGGTCTTGATGGCTCTTGGAGATGAATCTCTCCTTCTCCCATGACTCGGAGGAAGAAGCTTTTGCTTTCCCTTTTCCTTTTCTTGAGGAAACTCCGGTCTTAGGTGCCATTGATGGTGAATGAAAATCAAAAAAAAGCTTAGGCTTTTTACCACACCAAACTTAAAATTTGCTCGTCCTCGAGCAAGAAAAGAAAAGAAGAGTAGAAGAAGAAGAAGAAAATATGGTAGAGAGGGAGAAGAGAGGGTTCGGCTATGTGGGAGGATGTGGGTTTGTGTTGTGTGAAAATGTAAAAGAAAAGAAGGGTATTTATAGGGAGAGGGGAGGGTATAGGTTCGGCCAATTTGGGTGGGAATGGGTGGGAAATTAAATTTGAATTTTATGGAGGTAGGTGGGGTGTATGGGGAAGAGGAGGTTGATGTGAATGGTGAATGGGGTAATTGGGAGGAGGAATTGAGGTGATTGATGAAGAAGATGTTGGGAATTGTGACATGGGGAATCACATCACAAAAACTAGGATTGGAAAGTAAGGTGGGAATATGTTAGGTGGGGATCCTGTGGGGTCCACAGATCCTGAAGTGGGGATCCTGTGGGGTCCACAGATCCTGAGGTGAAAACAAATACCATTCCTTCACCATATAGGCATGTAACATGCCTTCATGCATCATTCTGGCGTTCAAACGCCCATTGGTGCATGTTCTGGGCGTTAAACGCCCATGTGATGCTTGTTTCTGGCGTTGAACGCCAGTTTCAAGCTTGTTTCTGGCGTTCAGCGCCAGATTGTCCTCTGTGTGCGCATCCTGGCGTTAAACGCCAGGATGTAGCTTGTTTTGGGCGTTCAGCGCCAGAAAGATGCTCTGTTCTGGCGTTGAACGCCAGCCAGATGCTCCTTCTGGGCGTTGAACGCCAGCCCGTGCGTCCTCCAGGGTGAAAAATTTTTTCTTCTGTTTTTGACTCTGTTTTTAATTTTTTTGATTTTTTCGTGACTCCTCATGATCATGTACCTAATTAAAAACAAAAATAAACAATAAACAAAATAAAATAAAATTAGATAAATAAAATTGGGTTGCCTCCCAACAAGCGCTTCTTTAATGTCAATAGCTTGACAGTGGCTCTCATGAAGCCACATGGTGATCAGGTCAATTTAGTGTGTAGTCCCAACACCAAACTTAGAGTTTGGATATGGGGTTTGAACACCAAACTTAGAGTTTGGTTGTGGCCTCACAACACCAAACTTAGAGTTTGACTGTGTGGGCTCTTCTTGACTCTGAACTGAGAGAAGCTCTTCATGCTTACTCTCTTTTGTCACAAAGGGATGGCCATGTGCCTTAAACACAAGGTAGTCCCCATTCAATTGAAGGACTAACTCTCCTCTGTTGACATCTATCACAGCTCCTGCTGTGGCTAGGAAAGGTCTTCCTAGGATGATGCATTCATCATCTTCCTTCCTAGTGTCTAGGATTATGAAATCAGTAGGGATGTAAAGGCCTTCAACCCTTACTAGCACGTCCTCCACTATTCCATAAGCTTGTCTTATGGACTTATCTGCCAATTGTAATGAGAACAAGGCAGGTTGTACCTCAATGATTCCCAGCTTCTCCATTACAGAGAGTGGCATAAGGTTTATCCCTGACCCAAGATCACATAGAGCTTTTTCAAAGCTCATGGTGCCAATGGTGCAAGGTATTAGGAACTTGCCAGGATCTTGTTTCTTTTGAGGTAGAGTTCTCTGAATCCAAGTATCTAGTTCACTAATGAGCAAGGGAGGTTCACTTTCCCAAGTCTCATTACCAAACAGCTTGGCATTCAGCTTCATGATAGCTCCTAAGTATTGAGCAACTTGCTCTCCAGTCACATCTTCATTCTCTTCAGAGGATGAATATTCTTCAGAGCTCATGAATGGCAGAAAGAGATTTAAAGGAATCTCTATGGCCTCTAGATGAGCCTCAGATTCCTCAGGATCCTTAATAGGAAACTCCTTCTTGCTTGAGGAACGTCCCAGGAGGTCTTCCTCACTGGGATTTTCGTCCTCCTCCTCCTTGGTGCATTCGGTCACTTTGATTAAATCAATGGCCTTGCACTCTCCTTTTGGATTTTCTTCTGTATTACTTGGGAGAGTACTGGGAGGAGTGTCAATGACTTTCTTACTCAGCTGGCCCACTTGTGCCTCCAAATTTCTAATGGAGGATCTTGTTTCATTCATGAAACTGAAAGTGGCTTTTGACAGATCAGAGACTATATTGGCTAAATTAGTAGTATTTTGTTCAGAGTTCTCTGTCTGTTGCTGAGAAGATGATGGATATGGCTTACTATTATTCAGCCTGTTGCGTCCACCATTGTTAAAACCTTGTTGAGGTTTTTGTTGATCCTTCCATGAGAAATTTGGATGATTTCTCCATGATGAGTTATAGGTGTTTCCATAAGGTTCACCTAAGTAATTAACCTCTGCCATGGCAGGGTTCTCAGGATCATAAGCTTCTTCAGAAGCTGCCTCTCTAGTACTGTTGGATGCATGTTGCAATCCATTCAGATTTTGAGAGATCATGTTGACCTGTTGAGTCAACACTTTGTTCTGAGCCAATATGGCATTCAGAGCATCAATTTCAAGAACTCCTTTCTTCTGAGGTACCCCATTATTTACAGAATTCCTCTCAGAGGTGTACATAAACTGGTTGTTTGCAACCATGTCAATGAGTTCTTGAGCCTCTTCAGGCGTTTTCTTCAGGTGAATAGATCCACCTGCAGAATGGTCCAATGACATTTTCGAAAATTCAGAGAGACCATAATAGAATATATCTAATATGGTCCATTCTGAAAACATGTCAGATGGACATCTCTTGGTCAGCTGCTTGTATCTTTCCCAAGCTTCATAGAGGGATTCACCATCTTTTTGTTTGAAGGTTTGAACATCCACTCTCAGCTTGCTCAGCTTTTGAGGAGGAAAGAACTTATCTAAGAATGCAGTGACAAGCTTATCCCATGAGTCCAGGCTATCCTTGGGTTGTGAATCCAACCATACTCTAGCTCTGTCTCTTATAGCAAAAGGGAAAAGCAAGAGTCTGTAGACTTCAGGATTAACTCCATTTGTCTTTACAGTGTCACAGATCTGCAAGAACTCAGTTAAAAACTGGTAAGGATCTTCAGATGGAAGTCCATAAAACTTGCAGTTTTGTTGCATTAAAGCAACTAGTTGAGGCTTAAGCTCAAAATCATTGGCTCCAATGGCAGGAATGGAGATGCTTCTTCCATCAAACTTGGACGTTGGCTTAGTGAAGTCACCAAGCATTCTCCTTGCATTATTATTATTATTTTCGGCTGCCATCTCTTTCTCTTGTTCGAAATTTTCTAAAAGGTTGCTTTTGGATTGTTGTAATTTGGCTTCTTTTAATTTTCTCTTCAGTGTCCTTTCAGGTTCTTGATCAATTTCAACAAGAGTGCCTTTATCCCTGTTCCTGCTCATATGAAAGAGAAGAAAACAAGAAAAGAAAAAGGAATCCTCTATGTCACAGTATAGAGATTCCTTTATGTTAGTAGAAGAAGAAAGGGGTAGAAGAAGAGGGGGAGACAAAGAATGTAATGTAATGGAAGAAACACAACTGTGAGGATGGCAGAGATGTGAGATGAGATGTTAGGATATGAATGAAGAGAGGTGAAGAGAAGTGTTAGTAATTAAATAATTAAATAGAAGAAGAAAAGAGGAGGGAGGTTTCGAAAATAATTTTGAAAAAGAAGTTAGTGATTTTCGAAAATTAAAGATAAAATGTAATTAAAATTAAAATTTAAAACAAAAAGAATTTTTGAAAAAGAAAGGGAGAATTTTCAAAAATTAGAGAGGGAAAAGTGGTTAGGTGGTTTTGAAAAAGATAAGAGACAAACAACAAGTTAGTTAGTTGATTGAAAAAGATTTGAAATCAAAATTTTAAAAAGATAAGAAGATAGGAAGTTAGATAAGATATTTTGAAATCAAATTTTGAAAAAGATAAATTTTTTGTGAAAAAGATAAAATAAAAGATAAAAAGATTTAATTCAAAAATTTTGAAATTATTTACTTCACTAACAAGAAACTACAAGATAAGATTCTAGAATTTAAAGATTGAACCTTTCTTAACAAGAAAGTAACAAACTTCAAATTTTTGAACCGATCACATTAATTATTAGTGAATTTTCGAAAATTACATATAAAGATAAGAAAAAGATTTTGAAAATAAATTGAAAAAGATTTTTTTTAAAATTTTCGAAAATAATAAAAAAAATTGAAAAAGATATGATTTTGAAAAAGATTTTGAAAAGATAAGATTTTTAAAATTTTAAATTTTGACTTGACTTGTAAGAAACAACTAATTTTGAAAATTTTTGACCAAGTCAACCCAAAATTTTGAAATTTTGGAGGGAAACAAGGAAAAGATATTTTTTTGATTTTTGAATTTTTAATTATGAGAGAGAAAAACAACAAAAATACTCAATGCATGAAATTTTTAGATCAAAACAATGAATGCATGCAAGAATGCTATGAATGTCAAGATGAACACCAAGAACACTTTGAAGATCATGATGAACATCAAGAACATAAATTTGAAAAATTTTTGATGCAAAGAAAATATGCAAGACACCAAACTTAGAAATTTTTAATGCATGGAAAGTATGAATGCAAAAATGCACATGAAAAACAACAAACAACACAAAACAAAAAATCATCAAGATCAAACAAGAAGACTTGTCAAGAACAACTTGAAGATCATGAAGAACACTATGAATGCATGGGATTTTCGAAAAATGCAAGAAAAATTTTTAAAAGCATGCAATTGACATCAAACTTAAAAAAATTGACTCAAGACTCAAACAAGAAACACAAAATATTTTTGATTTTTATGATTTTCTAATTTTTTTGTATTTTTATTAATTATTTTCGAAAATAAAAGCTGGAAAAACGAAAAAAATAAAAGAAAAATTTTGAAAAAGATTTTTGAAAAGAAAATTACCTAATCTGAGCAACAAGATGAACCGTCAGTTGTCCATACTCGAACAATCCCCGGCAACGGCGCCAAAAACTTGGTGGACGAAATTGTGATCACTTGTTATTTGTTTATAAAGGATGTATACTCTTATGGCACTGTTTATTTTCTTCACAACTCCGTTCAACTAACCAGCAAGTGTACTGGGTCGTCCAAGTAATAACCTTACGTGAGTAAGGGTCGAATCCACAGAGATTGTTGGTATGAAGCAAGCTATGGTCACCTTGCAAATCTCAGTTAGGCGGATTAAATATTGATTTATGGGTTTCGAAAATATAAAATAAAAAGAAAATACATAATAAAAAGGATAGAAATACTTATGTAGATTTATTGGTAGGAATTTCAGATAAGCGGAATGGAGGTGCTGTAGAGCTCTCGGACGCCTGCTCTCCTATTCCTCCTACTCAATCCTTCTTAATCCTTTCCATGGCAAGCTTTGTATAGGGGTTCATCATCAACTGTGGCTACTTTCATCCTCACGGGGAAATATCCTATGCGGCTGTCACTCGCACAGCTAACCAGTCTGGAGGCATCACCCATGGTTGATGGCTACATCCCATCCTCGCAGTGAAAGCTAATGCTCACGCACTCTGTCACAGTACGGCCAATCACCGGTTGGTTCCCTCCCCTACTGGAATAGAATCCATTGATTCTTTTGCGTTGTCACTACGCCCAGCAGGTTACAGGTTTGAAGCACGTCACAGTCATTCATTACCGGAATCCTACTCGGACACCACAGACAAGGTAGACTTTCCGGATTCCCAGGATCCTACTCGGAACACCACAGACAAGGTTGGACTTTCCGGATCCTCATAAATGCCGCCATCTCTCTAGCTTATACCACGAAGATTCTGTTGGGGAATCTAAGAGATACACATTCAAGCTTGTGTTGCATGTAGAACGGAAGTGGTTGTCAATCACGCGCGTTCATCAGTGAGAATGATGATGAGGGTTATTTACTCATCACATTCATCATGTTCTTGGGTACGAATGAATATCTTGGAATAAGAATAAAAGAGGAATTGAATAAAAGAAAGTAGAACTTCATTAATCTTTGAGGTACAGCAGAGCTCCACACCCTTAATCTATGGTGTGCAGAAACTCCACCGTTGCAAATACATAAGCAAAGGGTTCAGGCATGGCCGAATGGCCAGCCCCCTAAAACGTGATCAATGATCTCCTAAGATGAAGAATAAAACAAAACTGAGACCAAAGATGTCTAATACAATAGATACATGTCCTATATATACTAGACTAGCTACTAGGGTTTACATGAGTAAGTAATTGATGCATAAATCCACTTCCGGGGCCCACTTGGTGTGTGCTTGGGCTGAGCTTGATTAATCCACGAGCTAAGGCATTTCTTGGCGTTGAACTTTGAGTTATGACGTGTTTTGGGCGTTCAACTCCGGATCATGACGTTTTTCTGGCGTTTTACTCCAGACAGCAGCATGAACTTGGCGTTTAACGCCAAGTTACGTCGTCATTCTTCGAATAAAGCATGGACTATTATATATTGCTGGAAAGCCCTGGATGTCTACTTTCCAACGCCGTTGAGAGCGCGCCAATTGGAGTTCTGTAGCTCCAGAAAATCCATTTCGAGTGCAGGGAGGTCAGAATCCAACAGCATCAGCAGTCCTTTTGTCAGCCTTTTTCAGAGTTTTGCTCAAATCCCTCAATTTCAGTCAGAATTTACCTGAAATCACAGAAAAACACACAAACTCATAGTAAAGTCCAGAAATGTGAATTTAACATAAAAACTAAGGAAAACATCCCTAAAAGTAGCTTGAACTTACTAAAAACTATATAAAAACAATGCCAAAAAGCGTATAAATTATCCGCTCATCAGTAATCACTCTATCCTTCTCTAATCATGCTCCCTAAATTTTTGTTCTTCTCCTAACCAATCAACAACATTTAATATACCAATGCAACATCATGAGGTCTTTTCAAGGTTATAACGGGACCAAAGTAAGGGTAAGGATACATATATGGTTAAGTGAGCTTATAAATTGAATCTTTAATTAACTCAAACCTTAACATAACCTATATATATTTTATATAACTTTGGAGTTCGTACCTAGCTACCCAGAATTCCCTTTCACATTCCATACTCATGTATCAACTTTTTACTTTAATTTTATCATACATGCATTGATCCTTGAATTCTTAACTCAGCATTGGGGCAGTTTTGTCCCCTTATTTATTTATTGAATATTTTTTTTATTTTTTTGTTTTTTTTTGTTTTTTTTAACATAAACATAAAAATAAACATAGCTTATCAATGCACATAGATTTTTTATTCTTATAGTTTCACATGAGTAGGTGTCCAAATTCCCATTATATTATCATGACACACTCCCTTGTTATCCTTTGTCCTCACAATTTCCCATACTTAATTAGCACTCACAATTCTATCTTAAGCTAACCAAAGATTCAAATTGGGATATATAATTGTTTTTCTGCTTAAGGCTAGTAATGTGGTAAATTACAGAACAAATGGGATTTAAATGCTCAAAGTGGCTAACAAAGGTAATTGAGAGGGTAGGCTTAATTGGGATAAGTGAGCTAAACAATTATTGGCCTCAATCATATGCAGCATATAAATATATTAAACATTGGACATATAGGATGGAACAAAATATAGATTACAATCACAGAGAAGTAAACACACAAGAATAAAACAATTATGGTTAAATAATGTAACCATGCATAAAGGCTCAAATCTCACAGGTTGTGTGTTCTTTAGCTCAAAAATGTTCCAAATACAACTTCAAGCAAATTTAACATAAAAGTTTTAATTAAAATTAGTGAAATTTTTTTGTTCCAAAAAATAGAGTCTTAGAAGAAACTTATTGTCTTTTTAATCAAGTAGAACATGCATGCAACTAATCTATTACTATGCAATTTATCCTATTCTACAAAAGAAAAACTAACTAAATATCCTAATTTATTGGTGTTTAGGGAAGAAAAATTACCTCTGGAAGTTAGGTACTGACTGACCTCCCCACACTTAAGGATTTGCACCGTCCCCGGTGCCATCTGTCAGGAACAACGGTGGGCTGGTGGCAGTATCTCCACAGTCAAAACCGTCATGGCTCCTTGTGCTGGTGAAGAAAGTGGAGTCCGGAGTGCCTGGGTCCTCGTCAGGTCTGTGATTTCCTGTGAGTAGCTCCTTGAGGTATTTGAAATGGCGGTGGTTGCGGTGCTCTCGGAGCTTGTCTTTTTTTTCTTGTTGGTCCAACCGCTTCAGTATTTGATGCAGCAGCTGACTAGTAGATGGTGGAGGAACTGCAGCATCTTCTGTGGACTGGCTGGTAGTGGCAACTAGTGGCCTGAGATATCTCCCGTTAGGGCATACTGATCATCCCGTGGAAGTATGACTTTGGTGTCTCCAGCTCTGTAGGGGACTCTGGCTGCTGAGATAAGATCAGAGACCAAGGTGGGGAAAGGTAGGTTGCCCGTGATCTGCACGTGTTCCATAGCATTCCGGATATGTCTTGGTAAATTAAGAGGCTGGTCTGTGAGGATGCACCATAGTAGAACGGCCATGTCTGCGGTGAAGGAAGACTCGTGAGTACTTGGGAAGACATAATGGGACATAATCTGTGCCCATACGTGAGCTTCTAAGGTAAGTGCAGGAGCCGAGATTCCCTTAGGACGGGAACGATGGTATCCAAAGATCCATTTGCTTCCAGGTTGAGCGATAACTCTGAGAACAGCGTCCCAGTCAAAGTTGTACGCCTGGCGCTTGATGGCGGCTTTCTGAAAAGCGTCCAATCCTTCTGGAGCAGGGGGAAGATCTAAGGCTCACTGAATTGCCTCATCTGTAATGGGGACTTGCTTCTGTCGTATAAAGACAAACTGCAGGGTTGGCAGGTAGAAGTTGGAGTAGAACTCAACTACCCATGAAAGATTGACCTGTCGTAGCTAACTCTGTAGGAATCCCCAATGTCTTTGTGCAATTTGTGGCTTAACAAAGTCGGCAATACAAGGTGGAAGGATAAGAAGGTGTTCATTGTTATAATTCCGAGCTGCCAGAATAGGAAACATCTGCTCACAGTAGCGATTTGGAAATCGTGCAGTGTCCTTTGCTGGGAAAGCTCTTTCCTTTTCATCAACCTTTATGATCCTTTTAATTCTTTTTGTTGAGGGCTTGACTGGAGTTGAAGAAGGCTCTGCCACTAATGCTCTTTTTGTTCCTTTCCTTGCTATGGGTTTGGGGGTAGCTTTCTCTTTGCCTTTCTTGGTGGCCATTCTGAAAAAGGGAAGAGAAAGTAAATTAAATTTAAAGAGATAGAGCAAGGAAGAGGATTGAATGAGTGATAATCAGTGCACGGTAAAGATGAATGAAGTGAACACATAGTCATGACAACATGTGAAAAGTTCATCAAAGGGAATAAAACAAGTGCATAATAGGGTAAGTATATGCAAGATGTTTATTGGCATGCCGGCAAGGGCATGAGTGGCATAGATCAAGCATCACTTCGTAACAAACCATCACGTTTGTATTGACAATTAAATTCAATTAATAAAATAGTAAAGGAAATTTGTGAAAAGCAGGCATTGAATAGTAGAATAGAATAATGTAGAAAAGTGCATGATGCCATATGGGCTTTTTCACAAACACATAGCATGCATGGCAACTAAGGTATGGAAAGTGTTAGATTGAACATGCAAGCAATCCTAAAAAAATATATATAATTGTCAAACTATTTCTTAACAATCCACAAGCAAAATAAGGACCCAAATAAATTCTAACACCAATTAAAAGAAAAAAGAAAAGAAATGAGAAGAAAGTATGGATAATGAAAGTAAAAGGAAAAGAGAAGAAAAGAAGATAACATATAAAAATAAGAAGAATAATAGAAAAGTAAGGGGAGAAGAAGAAAAGAAAACCTTGTTAATGGGGGTAAAAGAGAGAGAGTAGAAAGTGAGAAAGAAGGAAGAAGGAAGAAGAGAAAATAGGATTTGGAGAAAAGAAAGATAAGATAATTGGCAAATTAGGGACGCTGTGCGACGCAAGCGACGCGGCCGCGTAGGGCACGCGGTTGCGCGAATTACGCTTAGACTGATTGATGCGGTCACCGCGTGACCCGTTTGATGCTACTGGCGCGAGGGTAGCCTCGCACTTGCACAACTCTCTGTTCAAAATTTTATTTTTGCCAAGTCTTGGGTCACGTGATCGCGTGAGTCATGCGATCGCGTGGTTGGTGATTAGAAGGCTATGACGCGGACGCGTGAGCCATGTGTCCGGGTGGGAAGAATTGGGCGTTCAGCACCAATCCAGCACTACTCTAGCACAACTTTCGGTCGTGCAACCTTTTTACGTCGAATTCCAGGGCACGTGGCCGCGTGGGTGACGTGGTCACGTGGGAGGCCAATGTTCCCATTCGACGCGGACGCATCGATGACGCGGTCGCGTGGGATGATTTGTGCCACTGGCATGCCTCCAGCCATGCTCCTGCGTGACTCTCTATTCGTTTCTTAATCTTTCTGATCCACCTGCGATGCGGACGCGTTAATGATGCGGTCATATCGCGTAATTTTAATTTTTAATTTTTTTTTTGTTTTTTTTTAAATAAAGGTATGTAAATGCAGATGCACAAAATGTACTAATAAAGAGAAGAGTTATTGAATATGAAAATAAAAACAAAGAAAAGAACGATCATACCATGGTGGGTTGTGATGACAGGTCATCATATACCCATTTTTCAAGCTAATTTCACTTGTTTTACTAGTCTTTATGCACTTTCTTGTATCCTAAGAAAGCAATTTGGAATGAAAATGCAACACTTCTTTAAGTCAAGCAACCACCATTAAATTGATGTTAAATCATGAGGTTTAAGCAAGAATTAATTGATTTTTAAAGAATTATAAACCTTATGAGTTTAGAGATACTTTGAGTGGTTGTTTTGGTATCTTATAGGTGAAGAAAGGAAGAAAAGAGGAAAAACGCGGCTTAAAGAAAGCGTGGCCCAAGGGAAGAAGAAGTGTGGCGCATGGAAGGGAGGAAGCAAACATTGCCCTCCACAAGGGCACACTGCCCTCCAGGAGAGCAACATTATGAGCCAGACTTTGAAAAGCATCACTGCCCTACCCACAACAAGGGCGGAGCACAATTTGATGCCAAGGATCAAAGGGAGCAAAAACTCTGCCCTGCCCTCCTCAAGAGCAATATCGGGCTTCAACCAAGAAAAATTCAAAGGAAATTGCTTCATAATGCTCCCTATGGGTTTCGAACCCAAGGACAAAGAGGAAAGGAGTAGCGCTCAAGCACAATAAAATCAAGCAAAAATTGGCTTGCTTTCAATCTCCCAGGATCGAACACGGCACCATGAGGAAACAAGGAACTAAGCATGATTTTGGTGCCAAGAAAACCAAAGAAAAGAAGAAGCGTGTGCCTCCACCAAGTTTCGAACATGGAACCTCACCATTGGCAACATTGCCCTGCCCTCCACAAGGGCAGGGCAGCATTTTTGTGGTGCATGGCCAGCGCACAAGATTGGCGCGCACCAAGGGAGTCTCGGCCAGCAAGCACGCACGGGCAGAATCTGGCGCACCAAGAAAACTCTGCCCTGCCCTCCACAAGGGCAGGGCAGCATCCTGTAGCACCACACGCACCGAACACGCACGCAACAAGGGCCGCACGCACCATTTCCTGCCCTGCCCTCCACAAGGGCAGGGCAGCCTCCGGGGAGCTACTTCTTCATGGGCTGAAATTGGATTAAAAATCCAATTAAATTCATTTCTTCACCAAATCAAAAGCCCATCCAAATTCCAAAATCCAAGAATAGAAGGTGTATAAATAGGAGATAGTTTGATGTAATTAGGACCTTTACTTTCACTTTTGAATTGAGAGCTTCTTTTGATTTTGAAATTTTGAGACTTCATTGAGAGCTAGGAACTGAGATTTCAGGGAATTGGGGAGGAGAATTGATCTCTCTTCTTCCTCGTTCTTGCTTGAGCATTTTTACTCTTCTTGTTTGAGTCTTGGGTGTGAAGAATTGAGGAATTTCTGTCTCAATCTCCATTCAAGATCTCTTTAATTCCTCTTCTGCATAATTAAGTTCAATTACATTTCCTTTACTGCTTCCTCTTTAATTTTCTTGTTAATTGCTTTGTGAATTTGGATCTGGGAAGGCAATTGAGATCTAGACTTTGCTATCTAGTCTCTGGAGTCCTGAGATCCCATTTTCCTTTTGGTTCTTCTGTGAACCCCTGCTGCAATTTAATTTCCTTTTCTGTTGAGATCTAACAGAATTCAAATCATCTTTTACTTTGATAATTGTTGTAATTTAATTTCCCTTGCTTGAATTCTGAAATCCCAGTCCTCAAATCCCTTTTCATTACTGCAATTTATATTTCTTGCACTTTAAGTTACTGCAATTTACATTTCTTGCACTTTAAGTTTCAGTCATTTAATTTCTTGTTCTTTAAGATTATGCTCTTTTACTTTTAGTTTTCTTTAATTTCTGCAATTCTTCCCTTCCCCTTTACATTTTCAGTCATTTACTTACTGTTGGATACAAAATCACTCAACCAATACTTGATTCGCTTGACTAAATCAACCACTGAACTAAAATTGCTCAATCTTTCAATCCTTGTGGGATCGACCTCACTCCCGTGAGTTTTATTACTTGATGCGACCCGGTACACTTGCCGGTGAGTTTTGTGTTGGATCGTTTTCCACACATCAAGTTTTTGGCGCCGTTGCTGGGGATTGAAATAGATTGACAATGATTAAATGAAGTGGAGGTCTAGATCACGCACTTTTGCTTTATTTTTTTACTAACACACTAACTGTTTGAGAATTTGTCTCTATCAACTCACTAACTATTTGAGAGTTTATCTCAACTAACTGCATTCAATTCTCAAGAGTGCTGCTGTTTGTTCCTCCTGATTGTTTGCGTGCCACAGGAAAGGAAGTCTCTACAGACAAAGAGTATCATGACATAAAGCCACCACTCATTACACTAATCAAGAACAAGTGTTCTTATGACGGAAATCCATTGGAAGATCCTCAACAGCATGTATCCACTTTTCTGAGGACTTGTGATGCTGTCAAAACTAATGGTCTAGATCATGACACTTATAAGATCCTGTTATTCCTTTTCTCATTAAAGGGTGAAGCTGCACAATGGTTTGAAACTTTTCCCCAAGGAAGTATCACTAGTTGGGATGATTTGGTCACCAAATTTCTGGCCAAATTCTCTTCATCCAGACAGATCATCAAGCTGAAAGAGGGGGAACATCTATTCACACAAGGAGAAGAAGAACCACTCTTCAAGGCCTGGGAAAGATACAAAAAAGCAACTGATAAAGTGGGTTTCCAAGCTTTTTATGAAGGACTAACCCCAGAAACAAGAAAAGCAGTGGACTACTTCTCAGATGGCCTACTCAAAGCAACAACAACTGCCCAAGGAAATGAAAATTTCAATGACAAAGGAGTCAGTAACCAACACTCATTCGAGAAACCACAGAATGCTATTTCAGAAAAAGAAGTGATGAATCTTGAAGGAATGAATGCATTCATGAACCTGAACAAACAAAGGCACCATCAAACACAGCAACACCTGGAGCTGAGAGATAGAAAAGTTGATTGCCTGCAGTCTGCTGCAGTGAATGCCCAATTTCCACCATGGAGGCCCCATTCTTATATAAGAATGGGGGAGTCTCAACATCAAGAACAAGGAAGCTTCAACCAGGGCAAATCCATGACCACAAACAACCAACATCACTCATCCACCAATGCCAATCAAAGCCAATACTCACAAAACATACACTTCCAGACTCAGTCCAACTGGAGAAGGACCGAGTACCAAATTCACGAACCAAGGAACTTCCATTACAACAACCCCAACTTCACAAACCAGCAAAAACACCATTATGGTAACAATAACCACTACATGCCCTCACAACACCCACCCTTCCAACCTTTAACATCTCACAACCGACCAATCTCACAAGACTCTCAAAGGATCACTAACTTGGAGACCTTAATAGAGAGAATGATGAAACACTAAGAGAAGATGGCAAAGAACCAAGAGATGTCAATCAGAAGAATTGAGGAGCAGATAGCTCAACTGGCGAAGCACTTTGCAGAAATGGGTGAGAAGAAGGAAAATACTCTCCCCAGAGTCACTGAAGACAAACCAACTAACAACGAAGATGCTACAAAGAAGGAAGGATGGAAGAGGATCATAGAGGAAAGTAAGAAAACCTTGGACAAAGAAAATACCAGCCAAGAAAAACACAACAAGGAATTCTTACAAGGAGAGACAGAGGATAGAATTAAAGAAAAGCAGAAAATCCCCACTGGAAAATTTTTACTAGGGAACAGGGTAATGATAAACATTCAAACCATGAAGGTGTCCCCACAGTTGTCTGATCACTACATTGTGACTAAGATCCTTCCACAGGAATTCATAGAGGTCATCAAAGAGGAAACCGGAAGGAAGTTCACAGTGAAGAAAGATAAGCTAAGGCACTGTGATTTTCAACTTTCATGATCAGCAGAATGGAAAATGTCAAGCTAGTGACAATAAAGAAGCGCTTGTTGGGAGGCAACCCAACCTGAGGTAGTTTTCTTTTCATAGCTTTTTTCAATAAAAATGTTGAATAATTGGTATGCATTGCAAGGAGCTAAGTTTGGTGTTGCACACCAAAACAACTTAAGGGAGAATGAAAGATTCTAAGTTTGGTGTTCCACCAAAAATCTCATTTAAAAGTACATTCTCACCTCTTGCATAATGCTAGCTCCAAGCAATCGAACAAATTATTCAACTATTTAACTGCTTCCTAGCTTTAATCCCATAACCTTTAGCAAGAACACAAGGTTTCACATATGGTTAACTTGTTGCATCAGAGGCAGTGGCAAGTAATTAAGTTTGGTGTTCTCACACCCAAAATAAATCCAAGAGCCACACTCAATTTATGCAAACTAACCATACACTTAAGGGCTTGAGAAACAAGCAACTTTGAGAATTATGCAGGACATGAGTTAACAATTGAAGATATTGTGCATCTTAACTCAAAGAAAACACAACAGAAGGAAGAATCAAAGGGCTGCAACTTCAAAGGTTGTATCTAAACTTAATCCTTGCTGCTGTGTATTGTTTTGAACATGGGAACCATTATATATCCTGCTAAAGTGTTTATCTAGTTGCAAGTGAAGTTGTTTGATTAAGTATGCTAATCTGCATAATGCTTGTCATTCATCACTTAGCTTGAATTTTGTTTTGTTTCCCATATGCTTGAATAAAAGAGAATTGTTTGAATTGGAAAGTGAATATCCAATGTTGCATAAGTTAGAATGGAAGTTAATGGTGGTATATGTGTTTGATTAAATGTATAACTCATAAAATAATTGCTGCATAATGTCATTTTCATTGAAGTGTGAGCTAGCTTGCTGTTATAAAGGTTCCTATTAGTAAAGAAAAAGCCCTTGAGAACAAAAAAAAAAATAAAACAGAAAGAAAAGGAAGAAGAAAAAGCCAATGTGGCAAGAAAAACAAAGAATAAAGGCTGAACACCAATAGCTTGGACCCTAGGACACATGCCTGTGGTGTTCTTGTACTAGGATATGCTTGGATAAGTAAATTCTGAGGGGTATTTCAAAACCCGGTCACTTAGATCAACTGATTTGGGATGGCCAATTGAAAGTCCACAATAAAGAGCAACCTAGATACAGAACATTTAGTTATCCAAAGAGATGCTGGGCATCAATGATCCTAGGAAGAAATAGTGAGCCATGTGTCTGTGGTGGAAAGATGTTGAGTAAAAACAAAAAAAAAATAAAGCCAAAGGCTACTGCAACATTAGACACCAAGCCTTCAAAGAATAATAAGCTTGATAAGCAACATGAGAAAAGAAAAGTTAGCAAGGGAGCAAAAGAAAGAACAAACCTTATAACAGCAAGTTTAGTAAGCCTTTGAGGAAAAATGTATATCATGTAACAGCAACAATAATTGAGTTATCATTGTCTGCATAAAAACTCCATAAGTCAAGTTCTGCTATATGCCTAATAAGGATATGTTTTCTTTTCTTGTTCATTTCATTTTCTTTTAGTTTTGATGCTTGCTGGGGACAAGCAAGAATTAAGTTTGGTGTTGTGATGACAGGTCATCATATACCCATTTTTCAAGCTAATTTCACTTGTTTTACTAGTCTTTATGCACTTTCTTGTATCCTAAGAAAGCAATTTGGAATGAAAATGCAATACTTCTTTAAGTCAAGCAACCACCATTAAATTGATGTTAAATCATGAGGTTTAAGCAAGAATTAATTGATTTTTAATGAATTATAAATCTTATGAGTTTAGAGATACTTTGAGTGGTTGTTTTGGTTTCTTATAGGTGAAGAAAGGAAGAAAAGAGGAAAAACGTGGCTTAAAGAAAGCGTGGCCCAAGGGAAGAAGAAGTGTGGCACATGGAAGGGAGGAAGCAAACATTGCCTTCCACAAGGGCACACTGCCCTCCAGGAGAGCAACATTATGAGCCAGACGTTGAAAAGCATCACTGCCCTGCCCACAACAAGGGCGGAGCACAATTTGATGCCAAGGATCAAAGGGAGCAAAAACTCTGCCCTACCCTCCTCAAGAGCAATATCGGGCTTAAACCAAGAAAAATTCAAAGGAAATTGCTTCATAATGCTTCCTATGGGTTTCGAACCCAAGGACAAAGAGGAAAGGAGTAGCGCTCAAGCACAATAAAATCAAGCAAAAATTGGCTTGCTGTCAATCTCCCAGGATCGAACATGGCACCATGAGGAAACAAGGAACTAAGCATGATTTTGGTGCCAAGAAAACCAAAGAAAAGAAGAAGCGTGTGCCTCCACCAAGTTTCGAACTTGGAACCTCACCATTGGCAACATTGCCCTGCCCTCCACAAGGGCAGGGTAGCATTTTTGTGGTGCATGGCCAGCGCACAAGATTGGTGCGCACCAAGGGAGTCTCGGCCAGCAAGCACGCAAGGGCAGAATCTGGCGCACCAAGAAAACTCTGCCCTGCCCTCCACAAGGGCAGGGTAGCATCCTGCAGCACCACACGCAACGAACACGCACGCAACAAGGGCCGCACGCACCATTTTCTGCCCTGCCCTCCACAAGGGCAGGGCAGCCTCCTGGGTGCTACTTCTTCATGGGCTGAAATTGGATTAAAAATCCAATTAAATTTATTTCTTCACCAAATCAAAAGCCCATCCAAATTCCAAAATCCAATAATAAAAAGTGTATAAATAGGAGATAGTTTGATGTAATTAGGACCTTTACTTTCACTTTTGAATTGAGAGCTTCTTTTGATTTTGAAATTTTGAGACTTCATTGAGAGCTAGGAACTGAGATTTCAGGTAATTGGGGAGGAGAATTGATCTCTCTTCTTCCTCGTTCTTGCTTGAGCATTTTTACTCTTCTTGTTTGAGTCTTGGGTTTGAAGAATTGAGAAATTTCTGTCTCAATCTCCATTCAAGATCTCTTTAATTCCTCTTCTGCATAATTAAGTTCAATTACATTTCCTTTACTGCTTCCTTTTTAATTTTCTTGTTAATTGCTTTGTGAATTTGGATCTGGGAAGGCAATTGAGATCTAGACTTTGCTATCTAGTCTCTGGAGTCCTGAGATCCCATTTTCCTTTTGGTTCTTCTGTGAACCCCTGCTGCAATTTAATTTCCTTTTCTGTTGAGATCTAACAGAATTCAAATCATCTTTTACTTTGATAATTGTTGCAATTTAATTTCCCTTGCTTGAATTCTGAAATACCAGTCCTCAAATCCTTTTTCATTACTGCAATTTATATTTCTTGCACTTTAAGTTACTGCAATTTACATTTCTTGCACTTTAAGTTTCAGTCATTTAATTTCTTGTTCTTTAAGATTCAGCTCTTTTACTTTCAGTTTTCTTTAATTTCTGCAATTCTTCCCTTCCCCTTTA
Source organism: Arachis stenosperma (assembly GCF_014773155.1). Classification (NCBI taxonomy): domain Eukaryota; kingdom Viridiplantae; phylum Streptophyta; class Magnoliopsida; order Fabales; family Fabaceae; genus Arachis; species Arachis stenosperma. The sequence continues at coordinate 62,482,198 of NC_080382.1, read as the reverse complement.
CATTTTCAGTCATTTACTTACTGTTGGATACAAAATCACTCAACCAATACTTGATTCGCTTGACTAAATCAACCACTGAACTAAAATTGCTCAATCCTTCAATCCCTGTGGGATCGACCTCACTCCCGTGAGTTTTATTACTTGATGCGACCCGGTATACTTGCCGGTGAGTTTTGTGTTGGATCGTTTTCCACACATCAGGTTGTCTCCCACCCAGCACTTTGCTTTAACGTCCGTAAGTTGGACGCTCCACTAGCTCAGTCTTCGGCTCTGTGGGGATCTTCCAAGAGGAAGATCTCGAGCTCCTTGTTTTTCTTTATCGTCTCGCCATGGTACAGCTTTAAACGATGTCCATTGACCTTGATAAGTTCGGAGCTGGAAGGATGGATTAGGTGATAAACTCCGTACGGTTCGGCCTTCTCTACTTTGTATGGACCTTCCCATCTGGATCTCAACTTGCCTGGCATGAGCCTCAGTCGAGATTTGTAAAGGAGGACTAAATCTCCAGGTTGGAATTATTTTCTCTCGATGTGCTGATCATGTACAACCTTCATCTTCTCCTTGTATAGTCATGAGTTTTCATAAGCTTCTAGGCGAATGCTTTCTAGTTCTTGCAGTTGCAACTTTTGTTCAGCTCCGGCTTTCTCAATTCCCATGTTGCACTCCTTTACTGCCCAAAAAGCTTTGTGCTCTACTTCAAATGGAAGATGACAGGCCTTGCCATAGACTAAGTGAAAAGGACTCATCCCAATGGGTGTCTTGTATGCTGTTCTGTATGCCCAGAGTGCATCTTGTAGCCTGGTGCTCCAATCTCGTCTATGAGGTTTAACTATCTTCTGCAATATGTGCTTTATCTCTTTGTTAGACACTTCGGCTTGCCCATTAGTCTGAGGATGATAGGCAGTTGCTACTTTATGAATGATCCCATGCTTCTTCAGTAATCCTGTTAGTCTCCTGTTACAAAAATGGGTGCCTTGATCGCTCACAATTGCTCGTGGTGATCCAAAGCGACAAATAATGTGGTTTCTCACAAAGGAAACAACAGTGTTAGCATCATCAGTACGGGTAGGAATTGCTTCCACACATTTAGAAACATAATCTATAGCTAACAGTATATAAAGGTGGCCATTAGAATTTGGAAATGGACCCATGAAGTCAATGCCCCAAACATCAAAAATTTCACAGAAAAGCATAATTTGTTGAGGCATTTCATCCCTCTGGGATATATTACCAATCCTTTCGCATGGGGGACAAGATTTACAAAATTCAGCAGCGTCTTTAAAAAGAGTGGGTCACCAGAATCCACAGTCTAAGATTTTTCTAGCTGTTCTTTAAGGGCCAAAATGTCCTCCATTCTCAGATGAGTGATAGGCCTCTAAAATGGACTGGAATTCTGATTGAGGCACACACCTTCTAATTACCTGGTCAGCGCCACATCTCCATAAATATGGGTCATCCTATATATAATATTTAGACTCGCTTTTCAGCTTGTCTCTTTGGTGCTTAGTAAAATTTGGAGGAAAAGTGCGGCTAACTAGATAATTAGCAACAGGTGCATACCAAGGGACTACTTCAGATACTGCTTGTAGGTTATCAAATAGAAAATTATCAGCTATAGGAGTGGAGTCATCTTTAATGTGCTCAAGGCGATTCAAGTGGTCTGCCACTAGATTCTGGTTACCACTCCTATCCTTTATTTCTAAATCAAATTCTTGTAGTAGCAGTATCCAATGTATAAGCCTTGGTTTGGATTCCCTTTTAACTAATAAATACTTTAGAGCTACGTGGTCGGAATACACTACTACCTTAGCACCAAGTAAATAGGCTCGGAATTTATCCAGAGCAAAAATAATAGCAAGAAGCTCTTTTTCAGTAGTAGTGTAGTTAGACTGAGCAGTGTCTAAATTCTTAGACGCATAAGCAATGACAAAAGGATCTTTACCTTCACGTTGAGCCAGCGCTGCTCGTACTGCATGGTTGGAAGCATCGCACATGATTTCGAATGGCTGGCTCCAGTCGGGTCCTCTCACAATTGGAGCTTGAGTCAGGGCGGTTTTCAGCTTATCAAATGCTTGTTTGCGATCCTCACTGAACTCGAACTCAATATCTTTCTGCAGTAGTCTGGATAAAGGAAGTGCTACCTTATTGAAGTCCTTAATGAATCTTCGGTAAAAGCCTGCATGTCCAAGGAATGAGCGGACTTCCCTCATAGAGGAGGGGTAAGGCAAACTAGAAATAACATCCACCTTTGCTAGATCTACAGAAATGCCAGTATTAGACATAACATGTCCTAGTACAATACCTTGTTTAACCATAAAATGACATTTTTCAAAATTTAATACAAGATTTGTACTGACACATCTATCTAATACTCTAGATAGACTATCCAAGCAAAGGCTAAAAGAATCACCATAAACGCTAAAATCATCCATAAAAACCTCCTTACAATCCTCGAGAAGGTCAAAAAAAAGACTCATCATGCACCTTTGGAAAGTAGCTGGTGCATTGCATAAGCCAAAGGGCATTCTCTTATAGGCATAAGTCCCAAACGGACATGTAAAGGTAGTCTTTTCCTGATCTTCAGGAGCTATATGAATCTGGAAATAGCCTGTGTAACCATCTAAAAAGCAGTAATGTGATTTACCTGACAGGCGATCCAACATTTGATCAATGAATGGAAGGGGATAGTGATCCTTACGAGTGGTTTGGTTGAGACACCTGTAATCAATACAGACCCTCCAGGCATTCTGTACTCTGGTTACTATGAGCTCTCTATGCTCATTCTTCACTGTAGTGACTCCAGACTTCTTGGGTATCACTTGGACTGGGCTCACCCATTCACTGTCTGAGATGGGGTAGATAATATCTGCCTCTAATAGTCTGGTCACTTCCTTCTTGACAACCTCTAAGATAGTGGGGTTCAGTCTTCTTTGGGGTTGACGAACGGGTCTTGCTCCTTCTTCTAAAAATATTCTGTGCTCACAAACTTGAGGGTCGATGCCTACTATGTCTGCTAAACTCCACCCAATTGCTTTCTTGTGCCTCCTCAGCACACTAAGTAACTGCTCTTCCTGTTCAGAAGTGAGGTCCCGTGCAATGATAACTGGAAACTTCTGCTTGTCCTCGAGGTAAGCATATTTGAGGTGTGGAGGGAGGGGTTTCAAGTCTAACTTCTGTTCATGGTCAGGCTCTGGATTGTCTGGAGCTGGTGGTAGTGGCAGAGTACTTTCATTGTCCTCAAAATTCCCCACACTCGGACCTTGTCCTACGTACTTCTTTTCAAACTCCTCCTAAAAAACTTCAGCTATGGTCTCATCTATGATGTCACACTGGAAGATAGAATGATCTTCTGGAGGATGCTTCATGACTCCATTCAGATTGAAGCTTACCATTCGGCCGTCTATTTCAAAAGAGTATGTTCCTGCAAAAGCATCTAATTTGAACTTCGAGGTCTTTAAGAAAGGTCTTCCGAGTAGGATTGATGATGGTTTCTCTGAGTCATGTTGGGGCATCTCCAGGATGTAAAAATCAATGGGGAAAGGAGACCTTTAATACCCACTAATAGCCACTGTAATAATACTTTTATCTGCTAACACAAAACGAGCTGCCGACCTTTTTAAGGGAGGGAGCCTTAAAACATCATATACAGATAAAGGCATTATACTAACACATGCTCCTAAATCACACATGCAGTCAGAAAATATCACACCTCCAATGGTATAGTTAACCATGCATGGACCTGGGTCACTACATTTTTCAGGTATATTTCCCATTAAAGCAGATATAGAACTACCTAAGGGAATAGTTTCTAATTCATTAATCTTGTCTTTATGTATGCATAAATCCTTTAGAAACTTTACGTATTTAGGTACCTATTGAATAACATAAAAAAGGGAAACAGTTACCTCAACCTTTTTGAATATTTCTACCATTTTGGGATCAGGTTCCAACTGCTTTCTGGGCTTCCTTGCAAGTTGTGGAAATGGAATAGGACTGGTGTTTTCCATAGTGTCTGTGCCCTTTGGTGCTTCTTCCTGTGATCTAGCATCTTCTTCCCCAGCCATGTCCTGTATACCCTTTTCTTCCTTAATATCTTCTAATTCTACTACCTCTTCAGCTGAGGCGTGTTCAGGTGGGTTTGGCTCTTCCTGATTCCTCTCTTGCAATGTGGTTCCAGACCTTAGGGTGATGGCATTAATGCCACCCTTTGGATTGGGTAATGGTTGAGAGGGGAGTCTACCAGAGCTTGAGGACTGGTTGTTGGAGTTGTTCATTGATCCAATCTATGAAACAAGGGCTTGCAAAGTAGAAGTCAGACCATTCAGAGTAGCAGTAAAGTTATTTTCCATGGCCTGTTGTCTCCGATCAATAGATTTTAGTAACTCATCATTAGGAGATGAAGAGGGATAAGTGATCTGAGAGGTCTGCTGAGATGCTTGAGGCAGTCTTAAATGAGGTGCTCTGTAGGCGTGATTCTGATTATGTTGCCTGAAGTTGTTATTGTTATTCCACCTCTGATTTCCATTGTTGTCTCTGCCTCCTCTGTTATGATTGTCCCTCCAACCCTGGTTAGAATTATCTCTACAGCCTTGGTTAGAGTTATCCTGCCATCCATGGTTATAACTGCCACCTTGATTGTACCCTTGATTGGGGCGGTCATAGAAGTTATGAGTGGCTGCCACGGTGTGGTCCTCCGGTTGAAGTTGCAGACACTCATCAGTGTAGTGACTGTAATCTGCACAGATTCCACATACTCTTTGTGGAACCAACTGCTGGTTGTGCTGTGATGGAGAAGGCTGAATTTGCTGTGGTTGTTGTTGATTTAGTTGCATCTGCTTCAGCAAGTTAGTCATTTCACATAAGCTCTGAGCTATAGCAGCAGTCTCTTTGCTAGTGGATACCTCTACAACAGCTCTTGACCGACTTTGTTTCTGCCTGTGATTCCTAGTAGATTCGGCTAAGTCGCTGATCAATTGCCATGCTTCTTCCGTAGTCTTGTACTTTTTCATAGACCCATTGCTAGCACCTTCCAATGTGGTCCTATCTTAAGATTTCATGGCCTGTGTAAAGTAGCCAAGCAACACTATCTTGTCAATCATATGGTGGGGACATGCTTCTAGAAGATTATTGAAGCATTCCAAGTATTCATAGAGAGTTTCAGAAGATGTGTGTCGGAAGAAGAGGGACAAGAGGTACTATGGAACTGCCATAGCTCAAGCTATGGAGGCCATTTTAGAGGCGACAGAACGGCAGCAAAGGTGTTGCAATGTGGATTCTCTTGGCCCACCCTCTTCAAGGATGCCAAAGAACTGGTTAGAAGGTGCAATGAATGCCAACGATCTGGGAATCTGCCCAAAAGAAATGCCATGCCACAGAACTTCATCTTGGAACTGGAAGTATTTGATGTATGGGGAATAGATTTCATGGGACCATTCCCAACTTCATATGCAAATAAGTACATCCTAGTAGCCGTGGATTATGTGTCAAAATGGGTAGAAGCCATTGCAACCCCAACTAATGACAACAAAGTGGTGATGAACTTCCTCAGGAGGAATATCTTCAGCCGGTTCGGAGTTCCAAGAGCCCTCATCAGTGATGGAGGGAGCCATTTTTGTAACAGACCACTGGAGGCTCTTTTACTCAGATATGGGGTGAAACACAAAGTAGCTACACCTTACCATCCCCAAACAAGTGGACAAACTGAGATATCCAATAGAGAGCTTAAGAGGATTCTGGAAAAAACCGTGGGTGCATCAAGAAAGGATTGGGCAAAGAAGCTGGATGATGCTCTCTGGGCATACAGGACGGCATTTAAAACACCATTGGGAATGTCCCCATATCAACTGGTTTATGGGAAGGCTTGCCATTTACCACTAGAACTGGAACACAAAGCTCTCTGGGCCATCAAGATACTGAACTTCGACAACATTGCTGCTGGTGCAAAGAGGATCTTGCAGCTACAAGAGATGGAGGAATTCAGGTCACAAGCTTATGAAAATGATAAGATATATAAAGAGAAGGCAAAGAGAAGACATGATCTGCATCTTGCACCCAGGGATTTCGAAAAAGGGCAACAAGTACTCCTCTACAATTCTAAATTGAGGCTGTTCCCAGGAAAGCTCAAATCGAGATGGTCCGGGCCCTTCATTGTCACGAAAGTCTCGCCATATGGGCACATCGAAATCATGGATGAAAGATCAGAGACGACTTTTACAGTGAATGGACAGAGACTCAAACATTATCTTGGCAACATGGGGGAAAGCCCCAGAATGAAATATCATCTCAAGTGAGTGATGGTGCGTCGAGCTAACGACGGTAAAAGAGCGCTTTGTTGGGAGGCAACCCAACTTCAGGTAACTTCTGTTTTATTTGAATTTCAATAAAAATGACAAGATGTTTCCCCTGCATAGTAAGAAGCTAAGTTTGGTGTTCCACGCCAAAATAATTTGAGAAGTGTAAATGCGATTCTAAGTTTGGTGTTCCACAAAAGTAGGATACTTAGAATCACACTACACCCTCGGAACTCATTGCTAGCTACAACCAACCAGGGGAATCACTTGGAAGTAGTCAATCTCTAGTTAAGTAATGTTATCAACAAAATATGGGGTTCTCTGCATGCATGCAATGTAGTATACTGAGCAAGGAACTACGTTTGGTGTCCAAACACCAAAATAAGTTCAAAAATCATGAGCATGCATGCAAACTGACCATTTCTCAAGTGCTTCGAAAACAAGCAACGTCCAATATCTTTGCAGAAAGCTCATGAGAAGATGGTGCGTTTGCAACAAAGGAGATAAAGCATCAGAAACCATGATGATGAAATGAGAAGGCAAATGGATTGGTATAGCAAACCATCTTCCAAAGGTTGTATTACACGTTAATTCTATCTACTCATTGTGATAAAGAGATTGGATATCCAAATGCAGTGTTGATTAATAGTCATGTGTCAGTCTGAACCTTTGTAATTCTACACTTTTAGCTCTTCATGCTTAGGTCCATGAATGCTAGTTTAAGTGTCTATGCATCTATCCCTTACTTATTTGTAAGCTTGTCCACTTTATAATCAAATGAAGAAGAGAATGTTGTGATTTAAAAGACCAGAGTGGAGTTCATAATATGGTAGTGTATTCATGAATCCTTGGGGGTAATCATAAGTTAGCTAAGTTGGTTCAACCACAAGGTTAGGATGACAACTATCTATCCTAAATACTTTACTTTGGATATACACATGAGACTAAGTATATAACAAGATCCTAATAAGAGAAGGGAAAAGAACAATGAAAGTGAAAAACAAAAAGAAAAAAAAAAGAGTAAGCAATAAGGCTAGGCACCAATGGTTTTTAATCTTAAGGCATGTGTCTGTGGTGCTCCTGTGTGAGGGATCTACTTGGATGAATAAGCTCTTAGGAGTGCCTTATCACTTGGTAACTTGGGTTAACTAACCCGGGATTATCAGCTGAAAGTCCACTATCAAGAGTAACCCTCACTACAGAGCATTTAGTAACCCAAAGAGGTGCTGGACACCAAGGTCTCAAGAAAGAAAAATAAATGAACCAGATGCCTGTGGTGTGTATGTATGGGGGAGAGACTTGAGTGAGTAAGTCCTTAGGGGTGTTTCAACACCTAGCACCTTGAACCAACTGGTTTGGGAGTGTTGGCTGAAAGTTTATCCTAAAGAGTTGCCCTCTTACAGAGCACTTAGCCTAAATAACATAAACAACCCTTGAAATAACAATAAAAGGTTCAATGATAAAGAGTCTCATGGGATAGAAACAAAGTGAGTGTTTTAGGATATGATAAAGGTCTGAAAACCAGTTCTGGAATGAACCTAAGTTGCTATACATGAAACCACCATAAAATCAGTAATATGACTTCCATAAGAATGACTCATTTCTCTGGATATTCCATTCATCATTCTCTTGTTCCAGTACTTGCTTAGGGACAAGCAAGCTTTAAGTTTGGTGTTGTGATGCCAGGGCATTTTGGCCAGTTTCACTGACCTTTCCTTTACTGTTTTTAGGGTAGTTTCATGCATTTACTTAGGAAATAAGATGGTTTTGGGCAAATATTCACTTATGACTTGATTCAAGCATACATGGTGCTTATTACATAATTTCATGAGAATTTTGCATGAGTTTAGTGATAAATATTAGGTTGCATTACTCATGACTTGGACTAGAGCTTTGATGCACTCTATTGCTTGATTTCAGGACCAAAGGAAGCACGGAAAGGGGAGCTAGCTTGCAAGGATAAAGAGAAAAGTAAATTGCCAATTAAACACTCTCAAAAGCCATCAACGACCACGTTAAAGAATCACGTTAACTAAGTTAACGTGAACTCTAATGTGGAGAAGAGAAGTTGAGCCAACGTTAATGACACCCAATATTGTCACTAACATTGGCAATTGCTCATAAATAGGCCACGTTAGAAGTTAAGTTAATGTGGCCTCTAACGATAAGGAGGGGGAGAAAAGCCAACGTTAGTGACATCTAACATTGTCACTAACGTTGGCCTATGATATAAAGCACCACGTTAACTCCCACGTTAACTTGATTAACGTGGAAGCTAACGATGAGAAGTGAAGAGTTGTGGACAATGTTAGTGACATTCAACATTGTCACTAACGTTGAAGCAACCACATAACCCCCAAGAGCCACGTTAACTTCCACGTTAACTTAGTTAACGTGAAAGCTAACGATGAGAATTGAAGAATGAGCCAACGTTAGTGACACTCAACATTGTCACTAACGTTGGGATGGCTGAGAATGGCAACGTTAGAAGCCACGTTAACCTAGTTAATGTGGACTATAACGTGAGACCTAGGGGCACATTGGAACGTTAGTGACAATGTTGAGTGTCACTAACATTCTCGAAGGATAGCAAAGCCACGTTAGGAAGCCACGTTAACCTAGTTAACGTGGGATTCAGCGTGAAGCAAAGGGGTGTATTGGAACGTTAGTGACAATGTTAAGTGTCACTAACGTTATCGAACATATATTTTCACTCGGGTTAGCACCCCTAACGCCCTGAACTAAAGTCTATGCCCACTGCGCACTTTCTCTCTGCAAGTAAAGCCAAGCCCAAATGAAGAAAAGAAACTACTTCAAACTCAAGATCCAAAGGCCCAAGACTTGAAGAATCACACTAGAAGCTGAGAAGAGTAGTATATATAGGGGTAGCTTTGAATTGTAAAAAGGGGCTGGAAAAGAGGAATAAAACTACTCTCTGTATTTTTACTTTCTCTGCAACTTCTAGTTTCATTATGTATTTTCCATCTTTGTTTTCAATTTCTAGAGCTATGAACAACTAAACCCCTTTCATTGGGTTAGGGAGCTCTGTTGTAATTTGATGGATCAATACTAGTCTTCATTACTCTTCTTCTATCTTTTCTCTTGATTTTACTTGAAAGCTTTCGATCTTCATCCCATTGGGTAGTTATCTTGGAAAAGAAGCTATTCAAACTTGGATCTATTCTGAGCCTTGAAAGAGGAATGAAGAGATCAAGCTAGAAATGCTTTCTCATGCTGGACCAAATTGGGTTTGGATGGATATGTGACTATAATCCTCTCAATACCTGATTTGGGAAATGCATGTGGTATAATCAGTGACCACACTTCATCTCTTCTCATGAGCAATTGACCAAGGAATTGGCTATTAATCACGATTTGAGAGATTGATTTGCAAGAAATTGTAATTTAATCAATTAAGATTGCCAAGGAGATCAACGAGTGCATTGATTGAGGAAGAGATGAAAATGAACTTGATCCGGAGAATTGCAACATCTCCTAATGCCCAATGAACTCTCTTTAATTTCTGCATTTACTTTTATGAGCAATTTCCCCCACTCCCATTTACAATTCTGCAATTTACTTCTGTCATTTACTTTCAGCCATTTTAAATTCTAGCATTTACTTTTCTGTTATTTACATTCCAGCATTTTATTTTCTGCAAATCTCAACCCATATTCTGAATTCGTTCAACTAGAACATTCTTCTAATTAAAGTTGCTTGATCAATCAATCCTTGTGGGATTCGACCTCACTCTATTGTGAGTTTTTACTTGACGACACATTCGGTACACTTGCCGAATGGAATTTGTTGAGAGACAATTTCCAACATGCATCAAGTTTATGGCGCCGTTGCCGGGGATTGATTGTGCATCAACAATTATTAAATTAGAAGATCACTAGATTGAGCAATTTTGTTTTGTTTATTTAGTTTTCTGTTTGGTTAATTCACCTTGTGTCTCAGCTAACTTCACCCCTTCCCTCTCTACTCTCTTTTTCTTTGTTATTTGCCATTTATTTTTGCTAACCCACTAACTGTTTGATATATTGCATCACTCATAACTAACAGTAATTCTGTCAGCAATACTTTCTGCACACATTGTTCCTTTCTTGTACTTGTTGGATGTATGACAGGGAGAAGAAGCGGGGCTTCAACTTTCTTTGATTCTGAACCTGAGAGGACCTTCCTTAGATTAAGGAGGGAAGTAAGAGGGAAACGTGCGATTGGTACTGAAGAGGAGGAGGAATACTTTGAGGAACATTTTGAAAACATGGAAGGCAACATGGAGAACCAACATGAAGAAGAGGCTCATAACCGTGGGGGAGGAGGTAGAGCGAATCATGCTGGGGAAGATAGAAGAGTGTTAAGCTCTTACATCAACCCAAACCCAGGCAATTGCGGAAGTAGCATCCAAAAACCCACAATCCAAGCCAACAACTTTGAACTGAAACCACAACTCATCACCCTTGTCCAGAACAACTGTTCGTTCGGAGGAGGTGTCCAAGAAGACCCCAATCAACATCTAACCACCTTCCTGAGAATATGTGACACAGTGAAGTCCAATGGTGTTCACCCTGACACTTATAGACTACTTCTATTCCCATTCTCACTCAAGGATAAGGCAGCCAAGTGGCTGGAGGCTTTCCCCAAAGAGAGTTTGACAACCTGGGAGGATGTGGTGAACAAATTCTTGGCCAGATTTTACCCTCCTCAATGAATCAACCGGCTGAGAGCTGAGGTTCAAACTTTCAGACAACAAGATGGTGAGACTCTATATGAAGCATGGGAGAGGTTCAAAGACTTAACAAGGAGATGCCAATCAGACATGTTCAATGAATGGGTGCAACTGCACATCTTCTATGAAGCCTTGTCATATGAATCAAAGAAGGCTATAGATCATTCCTCTGGAGGCTCATTGAACAAGAAGAAGACCATTGAAGAGGCCATAGATGTCATTGAGACTGTAGCTGAGAATGACTACTTCTATGCATCCGAAAGAGGGAACACTAGAGGAGTGATAGAGCTCAACAATGTAGATGCTCTGCTGGCTCAGAACAAGCTCATTGCCAAGCAGTTAGCTGACCTCACCAAGAAGATGGAGAGGAATCAAGTGGCAGCCATCACCACTTCATCAACAGCCCAAGAAGGAGTTGCTGAAGGGGGAGAGGGAGATCTTGAGCAAGCCAACTACATTGGGAATTCACCTAGACAAAGCCATGATCCATACTCCAAAACATACAACCCTGGATGGAGAAATCACCCAAACTTTGGGTGGGGAAATCAGCAAGATCAAAGTCAAGAACAGAGGCGTTACAACCCCAACAACAATGCAGCTCACCAACAATTATCCCAAAGGGCATATCAACATCAAAACAGCACCTCTGCCCTCGATCACTCATCAATTGACGAAAGATTCTCTAAGCTTGAAACCTTGATTGAAAGAATATGCCAAGACGTCCAAGACAACAAGGTGTTCAAATAAGAGGTGCAGTCAAACATGCAGAATCAAACTGCTGCCATCAAGAAGCTGGAGACATAAATTAGTTACCTATTCAAGCAGCTTTCTAACCGCAACATTGGCAATAACAACAGTTCGAGCAAGGAAGAGGAATGTCAAGCCATAACATTAAGAAGTGGGAAGAAACTTAAGGAGATTTCCGAAAAACTACAAGAAGAAAGCTCAAATGAAGAGGAAGAAAAGCAAAGCGGAGTACAAGCTCCAATTTCAAGTCTACAAAAGGAAAAGAGGATGTCAAAACTCAACTTCTCAGGAGCTCCATATCCTCAGCAGTTGAAGAAAAAGGAAGATGACAACCAATTCCTAAGATTCTTGGAAATCTTCAAGAAACTACAAATCAACATCCCCTTTGCTGAAGCAATAGAACAAATGCCACATTATGCCAAGTTCTTGAAGGAACTGATGACTAAGAAAAGAAGTTGGAAGAATAATGAGACTGTGATATTAACCGAAGAATGTAGTGCTATCATTCAGCACAAACTACCTCAGAAAATGAAGGATCCTGGCAGCTTTTAGATCCCTTGTATAATAGGGGAAATCACAGTAGAGAAGGTCCTTTGTGACTTAGGGGCCAGCATCAATCTGATGTCAGTAGCAATGATAAGGAAGATGAAGATCGAGGAAGCAAAACCTACCAAAATGGCATTACAACTGGCAGACCGATCGTTCAAGTTCCCTCATGGCATAGTAGAGGATTTGTTGGTAAAAGTAGGAGAGTTCATATTCCCGGCAGATTTTGTAGTATTGGACATGCAGGAGGAGGCCAAAACCTCCATTATTTTGGGAAGGCCATTTTTGGCCACTGCTGGGGCTATTATTGATGTCCAAAAAGGTGATCTTACCTTGAGATTACATCATGAAAAGATGACATTTAATGTGTTCAAGGCCATAAGTTACCCACCTGAACAACTGGAAGAATGTATGAGATTAGATGCACTCGAAGAAGAAGTGCAGGAGTGCTTTGAAGAAGAAGAACATGAAGAGCTCGAGAGGTTAATAGAGGAGAAATACATGTCAAATGAGGATGTTGCAACAGCAGAGAGTCATGTTCACGATGCACCAAAGGAAGAGAGTGAAAGGTCAGAGGCACCCAAATTGGAACTCAAAGCATTGCCACCAAATCTCAAATATGCATACTTAGGAGAAAATGAAAACTACCCAGTGATCATAAACTCGTGCCTCAGCCAAGATCAAGAGGATGAATTGCTCAAAGTGCTGCAGGAGCATAAGGATGCCATTGGATGGACCCTTGCTGACTTAAAGGGAATAAGTTCAGCTATATGCATGCATAAAATACTGCTGGAAGAAGATGCTAAACCCTCCATTCAGTCTCAAAGAAGGCTGAATCCGATCATGAAGGAAGTAGTGCAGAAAGAGGTTATGAAGCTTTGGCAAGGAGGAGTAATATACCCAATTTCAGACAGCCCGTGGGTCAGCCCAGTACATGTTGTGCCTAAGAAGGGAGGAATCACTGTGGTTCCCAATGAGAAGAATGAACTGATACCTACAAGGACCGTCACAGGATGGCGGATGTGCATAGATTATCAAAAACTCAATGAAGCTACACGAAAGGATCATTTTCCTCTCCCATTTATGGATCAGATGTTGGAAAGACTCGCAGGACATGCTTATTACTGTTTTCTTGATGGTTACTCAGGATATAACCAAATAGTGGTTGATCCTAGAGACCAAGAAAAAACTTCATTTACTTGCCCATATGGAGTGTTTGCCTACCGGCGCATGCCATTTGGGCTATGTAATGCACCTGCAACTTTCCAACGCTGCATGCTTTCAATCTTCTCAGATATGATAGAGAAATTCATTGAAGTGTTTATGGATGATTTCTCAGTATTCGGAGATTCTTTTACTAGTTGCTTGAATCACCTAGCATTGGTATTGAAAAGATGCCAAGAGACCAATTTGGTCTTGAATTGGGAGAAATGTCACTTTACGGTGACAGGAGGAATAGTTCTTGGCCATAAGATTTCTAATCAAGGAATCGAAGTGGACAGAGCTAAAGTAGAACTTATTGAAAAGCTTCCTCCACCCAGTGATGTCAAGGCAATTAGAAGCTTTTTAGGGCATGCTGGCTTTTACAAAAGATTTATTAAAGATTTTTCAAAAATAGCTAAGCCCTTGAGTAATCTCCTTGTATCAGATACACCATTCATCTTCGATGAAACTTGCATGTTGGCATTCGAGCACTTGAAAGAACGATTGTTCTCTGCCCCTATCATCTCCCCACCTGATTGAAACCTACCCTTTGAATTGATTTGTGATGCATCTGATTTTGCAGTAGGGGCAGTGTTAGGGTAGAGGAAGAACAACTTAGTCCATGTAATATACTATGCTAGCAAAGTCCTCAATGATGCTCAAAGAAATTATACCACTACTGAAAAGGAATTGCTAGCCATAGTCTTTGCATTTGACCAGTTTAGATCATACCTCATTGGTGTTAAAGTAGTTGTCTTTACAGATCACACAGCACTTAAATACTTATTTGCCATGCAAGAATCAAAACCAAGACTAATAAGGTGGATCTTATTATTGCAGGAGTTTGATATTGAAATCAGAGACAAGAAGGGAGTGGAAAACAAAGTGGCAGATCACCTATCCAGGATTCCCTATGAGGAAGGTGAAACACATGATACAAGTGTGAACGAGCTCTTTCCTGATGAGCAGTTGATGACAATTCACAAGGCACCATGGTTTGCAGATATTGCCAACCTCAAGGCAACATGGGCACTACCTCTAGGGATCAACAAGCATCAAAAGAAGAAGCTCATGAATGATGCTAAGTACTTCGTCTGGGACAAACCATATCTCTTCAAGAAATGTGCAGATGGAATCCTTAGAAGATGTGTTTCGGAAGAAGAGGGACGAGAGGTACTATGGAACTGCCATGGCTCAAGCTATGGAGGCCATTTTAGAGGCGACAGAACGGCAGCAAAGGTGTTGCAATGTGGATTCTTTTGGCCCACCCTCAAGGATGCCAAAGAACTGGTTAGAAGGTGCAATGAATGCCAACGATCTGGGAACCTGCCCAAAAGAAATGCCATGCCACAGAACTTCATCTTGGAACTGGAAGTATTTGATGTATGGGGAATAGATTTCATGGGACCATTCCCAACTTCATATGCAAACAAGTACATCCTAGTAGCCGTGGATTATGTGTCAAAATGGGTAGAAGCCATTGCAACCCCAACTAATGACAACAAAGTGGTGATGAACTTCCTCAGGAGGAATATCTTCAGCCGGTTCGGAGTTCCAAGAGCCCTCATCAGTGATGGAGGGAGCCATTTTTGTAACAGACCACTGGAGGCTCTTTTACTCAGATATGGGGTGAAACACAAAGTAGCTACACCTTACCATCCCCAAACAAGTGGACAAACTGAGATATCCAATAGAGAGCTTAAGAGGATTCTGGAAAAAACCGTGGGTGCATCAAGAAAGGATTGGGTGAAGAAGCTGGATGATGCTCTCTGGGCATACAGGACGGCATTTAAAACACCATTGGGAATGTCCCCATATCAACTGGTTTATGGGAAGGCTTGCCATTTACCACTTGAACTGGAACACAATGCTCTCTGGGCCATCAAGATACTGAACTTCGACAGCATTGCTGCTGGTGCAAAGAGGATCTTGCAGCTACAAGAGATGGAGGAATTCAGGTCACAAGCTTATGAAAATGCTAAGATATATAAAGAAAAGGCAAAGAGAAGACATGATCTGCATCTTGCACCCAGGGATTTCGAAAAAGGGCAACAAGTACTCCTCTATAATTCTAAATTGAGGCTGTTCCCAAGAAAGCTCAAATTGAGATGGTCCGGGCCCTTCATTGTCACGAAGTCTCGCCATATAGGCACATCGAAATCATGGATGAAAGATCAGAGAGGACTTTTACAGTGAATGGACAGAGACTCAAACATTATCTTGGCAACATGGGGGAAAGCCCCAGAATGAAATATCATCTCAAGTGAGTGATGGTGCGTCGAGCTAGCGACGGTAAAAGAGCGCTTTGTTGGGAGGCAACCCAACTTCAGGTAACTTCTGTTTTATTTGAATTTCAATAAAAATGACAAGATGTTTCCCCTGCATAGTAAGAAGCTAAGTTTGGTGTTCCACACCAAAACAATTTGAGAAGTGTAAATGCGATTCTAAGTTTGGTGTTCCACAAAAGTAGGATACTTAGAATCACACTACACTTGGAAGTAATCAATCTCTAGTTAAGTAATGTTATCAACAAAATATGGGGTTCTCTGCATGCATGCAATGTAGTATACTGAGCAAGGAACTAAGTTTGGTGTCCAAACACCAAAATAAGTTCAAAAATCATGAGCATGCATGCAAACTGACCATTTTCAAGTGCTTGGAAAACAAGCAACGTCCAATATCTTTGCAGAAAGCTCATGAGAAGATGGTGCGTTTGCAACAAAGGAGATAAAGCATCAGAAACCATGATGATGAAAATGAGAAGGCAAATGGATTGGTATAGCAAACTATCTTCCAAAGGTTGTATTACACGTTAATTCCATCTACTCATTGTGATAAAGAGATTGGATATCCAAATGCACTGTTGATTAATAGTCATGTGTCAGTCTGAACCTTTGTAATTCTACACTTTTAGCTCTTCATGCTTAGGTCCATGAATGCTAGTTTAGGTGTCTATGCATCTATCCCTTTCTTATTTGTAAGCTTGTCCACTTTATAATCAAATGAAGAAGAGAATGTTGTGATTTAAAAGACCAGAGTGGAGTTCATAATATGGTAGTGTATTCATGAATCCTTGGGGGTAATCATAAGTTAGCTAAGTTGGTTCAACCACAAGGTTAGGATGACAACTATCTATCCTAAATACTTTACTTTGGATATACACATGAGACTAAGTATATAACAAGATCCTAATAAGAGAAGGGAAAAGAACAATGAAAGTGAAAAACAAAAAGAAAAAAAAAGAGTAAGCAATAAGGCTAGGCACCAATGGTTTTTAATCTTAAGGCATGTGTCTGTGGTGCTCCTGTGTGAGGGATCTACTTGGATGAATAAGCTCTTAGGAGTGCCTTATCACTTGGTAACTTGGGTTAACTAACCCGGGATTATCAGCTGAAAGTCCACTATCAAGAGTAACCCTCACTACAGAGCATTTAGTAACCCAAAGAGGTGTTGGACACCAAGGTCTCAAGAAAGAAAAATAAATGAACCAGATGCCTGTGGTGTGTATGTATGGGGGAGAGACTTGAGCGAGTAAGTCCTTAGGGGTGTTTCAACACCTAGCACCTTGAACCAACTGGTTCGGGAGTGTTGGCTGAAAGTTTATCCTAAAGAGTTGCCCCCTGGTGCACGAATTTGTGATTCGCACAACTAACCAGCAAGTGCACTGGGTCGTCCAAGTAATACCCTACGTGAGTAAGGGTCGATCCCACGGAGATTATTGGCTTGAAGCAATCAATGTTTATTTTATTAATCTTAGTCAGGAGGCCAATAGGATTAAAAGTGAAATTACTAGATTTGATTATAAAAATAAAAGAGAATAACAGTGTTACTTGTTGTGCAGTAATGAGAAATATGTTGGAGTTTTGGAGATGCTTTGTCCTTTGAACTTCAACTCTTCCTTGAAATCCTTCAATACACGCAAGGCTCCTTCCATGGCAAGCTCTATGTAGGGTGTCACCGTCGTCAATGGCTACTTCCCATCCTCTCAGTGAAAACGTTCCTATGCTCTGCCACAGCACGGCTAATCATCTGTCGGTTCTCAATCAGGTCGGAATAGAATCCATTGATTCTTTTGTGTCTGTCACTAACGCCCAGCCCTCAGGAGTTTGAAGCACGTCACAGTCACTCAATCCCGGAATCCTACTCGGAATACCACAGACAAGGTTTAGACTTTCCGGATTCTCATGAGTGCTGCCATCAATCCGGCTTATACCACGAAGATTCTAATTAAGGAATCTAAGAGATATTCATTCAGTCTGATGTAGAACGGAGGTGGTTGTCAGGCACACGTTCATGGATTGAGGAAGGTGATGAGTGTCACGGATCATCACCTTCTTCATAATTAAGCGCGAATAAACATCTTAGATAAGAACAAGCGTGTTTGAATGGAAAACAAAGGAATTGTATTAAATCATCGAGACGCTGCAGAGCTCCTCACCCCCAACAATGGAGTTTAGAGACTCATGCCGTCAAAAGTATGTAATTCAGATCTGAAAATGTCATGAGGTACAAGAAATGTCTGTAAAAGTTGTTTAAATAGTAAACAAGTAACCTAGGTTTACAGAAATGAGTGAACTAAGATAATTGGTGCAGAAATCCACTTCTGGGTCCCACTTGGTGTGTGCTGGGGCTGAGACTAAAGCTATCCACGAGTAGAGGCCTTTCTTGGCGTTAAACTCCAGGTTATGACGTGTTTTGGGCGTTCAACTCCGGATCATGACGTTTTTCTGGCGTTTAACTCCAGACAGCAGCATGAACTTGGCGTTCAACGCCAAGTTACGTCGTCTATCTTCGCGCAAAGTATGGACTATTATATATTGCTGGAAAGCTCTGGATGTCTACTTTCCAACGCCGTTAAGAGCGCGCCAATTGGACTTCTGTAGCTCCAGAAAATCCATTTCGAGTGCAGGGAGGTCAGGATCCAACAGCATCAGCAGTCCTTTTTCAGCCTAAGTCAGATTTCTGCTCAGCTTCCTCAATTTCAGCCAGAAAATACCTGAAATCACAGAAAAATACACACACTCATAGTAAAGTCCAGAAATATGATTTTTGCTTAAAAACTAATAAAATTCTATTAAAAACTAATTAAAACATACTAGAATCTACATGAAATTACCCCCAAAAAGCGTATGAAATATCCGCTCATCACAACACCAAACTTAAACTATTGCGTGTCCTCAAGCAACTAGATGAATAAAATAGGTTCTAACAGAAATTAAGAAGTAATAATATTTTAGAGTTTTAAATGAAGCTCATATTCTTATTAGATGAGCGGGGCTTGTAGCTTTTTGTTTCTGAATAGTTTTGGCATCTCCATGTATCTTTTAAATTTCAGAATGATTGGCATCCTTAGGAACTCAGAATTCAGATAGTATTATTGACTCTCCTAGTGTAGTATGTTGATCCTTGAACACAGTTATTTTATGAGTCTTGGCCGTGGCCCTAAGCATTTTGTTTTCCAGTATTACCACCGGATACATAAATGCCACAGACACATAATTGGGTGAACCTTTTCAGATTGTGACTCAGCTTTGCTAGAGTCCCCAATTAGAGGTGTCCAGAGTTCTTAAGCACACTCTTTTGCTTTGGATCACGACTTTAACCACTCAGTCTCAAGCTTTTCACTTGGACCTGCATGCCACAAGCACATGGTTAGGGACAGCTTGATTTAGCCGCTTAGGCCTGGATTTATTTCCTTGGGCCCTCCTATCCATTGATGCTCAAAGCCTTGGATCCTTTTTTACTCTTACCTAGGGCTCATGGCTTTTTTTTTTTTTAACTGCTTTTTCTTGCTTCAAGAATCAATTTCATGATTTTTCAGATCATCAATAATATTTTTCGTGTTCCTCATCCTTTCAGGAGCCAATATTCATCAAATTCAAAGTACAATTTATGCACTGTTCAAGCATTCATTCAGAGAACAAAAAGTATTGCCACCACACATAATTAATTATAATTTTTATTATTAAGAACTCGAAAATATAAATTACTTCTTTATTCTAAAAAAATCTACTACTTTATTCATGCCTGATGATGATGAGAAAAATAAATTATAGCTTAATTGGAAATAAAATCAAAATAGACATACTAATTACTACTACTACTATCTATCTCCTAAGGTGAACTTTCTAAAATAAAAACATTATCACTAAGTTAAAGCAGAAAAATTGGAACTCAGCAACCTGTTGTTTTGAGGAGTAAATGTTCCTCTAATCTGTGGGGTGTTGTTCAAGGATTAATTTTTGGCGCTTCAGCTCCCTTAGATCACGCCCTTGCTCCTCCTGTTCCTTGAGCAGTTTGCAAATCATGCTACTTTGATTATTCTGTTCTTCCTTTATTTGATCCATAGCTTCTTGCAATCTGGAAATAGAAGCCTCAAGATGTTCCCAGTATTCGAATTGGGGCAGTTCTGGGAGGGCTTCTGGTGCTCTTCTCTTGGTTGAATCATCTTGTTGCTGTTGTCTGACCATTGATATTCCAGTAATGGGCTTTTCAATTAGGATATATTCAGTTATTCCCATCTTTACTCCAGCATCTTTGCAAAGCATAGAAATTAAGCTTGGATAAGCCAATCTGGCGTCCTTAGAATTCCTGTTTGCTATTTTATATAGCTCACATGAGATCAGCTGATGGACTTCCACTTCTTTTCCCTGCATGATGCAGTGAATCATGACAGCTCTTTTGATGGTAACTTCAGAACGGTTGCTGGTGGGCAATATGGAACGCCCAATGAAATCCAGCCAGCCTCTGGCTACTGGTTTTAGATCTTCCCTTTTGAGTTGAACTGGGATGCCAGTCGTGCTGGTAGTCCACTTGGCTCCAGGGATGCATATATCCTCCAGGATCTTGTCCAATCCTTTATTGACCCTCATCATTCTCCTATTAAAGGAGTCTGGGTCATCTTTCAGTTGAGGGATCTTGAATATCTCCCTGATCTTGTCAGAATTGGTATGAATGATCTTTCCTCTGACTAAGGTCTTATGGTCAAAGAGAGCAGCTCCAATGATTCTTTGCCTTTCTGTCTGCCATAGATTAGCATAGAACTCCTGGATCATATTTCTTCCCACTTTTGTTTCAGGATTGGCCAGAATTTCCCAATGCCTGTTTCGAATTTGCTATTGGATCTCCGGATATTCATCTTCTTTCAGATCAAATCTGACTTCCGAGATCACTGATCTGTGACTCATTATCTTGTAGTAATGGTCTGAATGTTCTTTAGTTAAGAACTTCCCTTGATTCCAAAGGGGCTTTGGAGCACTCTCTTTCTTGCCCCTTTGGGTGGGTTGCTTTCCTCTAGGGGCCATGAATTTGATGAGTATGTTTTTGTGATCACGGATAACCACACCAAACTTAGAGCTTTGCTTGTCCTCAAGCAAAAGAGAAGAAAGAAGAGGGAGAAGAAGAGAGCAATTGTGGAATGGTGATGATGAGGAGGGCGCCGAATACAATATATAGGGAGGGGGTGGGAAATTTTCGAAAAATAAGAAAGAGATAAGATAGAAGATATGATTTTAAAAGATATGATCAGAAAAAGATATAATTTTTTAAAAGAGAAAGATATGAATAATAATTTTAAAAGATAAATCTGAAATTTTTAATTTTGAAAAAGATTTTAAAAAGAAAATTGAGTTTTGAAAACAAATTTTTAAAAGAGTTGGATTTGATTGGAAAACCATTTGTTTTTTTGGATTAAGATACATTTGATATTATTGAAAAAGGGATTTTAGAAATTAGGATTTTTAGAACACTAATTTGAATTGAGGGATGATAATTTAAAATATGTTTATGCAAGAAATCATGAATTGGAACATAAAAAATTGGAAAATTTGTAAAGAGAAACAAAATTTACCTCCTCCCCACCATCCTGGCGTTAAACGCCCAACTGCTGCATGGTTTGGGCGTTTAACGCCCAAATGTTGCTTCTCCTGGGCGTTCAACGCCCAGTTGATGCATCTTTCTGGCGTTGAACGCCAGGAAGTCCTTTGTTACTGGGCATTTTTCTAAACGCCCAGGATGCTGCCAAATTGGCGTTAAACGCCCAGAAGGTGCTTCTTTCTGGCGTTTAACGCCCAGAAGGCTACCCTTACTGGCGTTGAACGCCCAGTGGGTGCTTCTTTTGGGCGATCAACGCCCAAAATGTTTCTTACTGGCTTTTTCACGCCAGTAAGCTTCCAATTTCCTTTATAACTCTGTGAATCCAACCAATTGCTATTTTACCTTGAAGAGACTTTGACATATACCTGAAAAAAGGTAATTAATTAATTAATACGAATAAAATTAAATTTTGTGATTGGCTGGGTTGCCTCCCAGCAAGCGCTTCTTTAATGTCATTAGCTGGACTGTCACTGATCTTCAATGGAGTCTCAGTCTTGAGCACTCTTGCTCGAAATTATCTTCAAGATAGTGTTTAACTCTTTGTCCATTAACAATGAACTTTTTGTTGGATTCATTATCCTGAAGCTCTACGTATCCATATGGTGATACGCTTGTGATCACATATGGACCTCTCCACCGGGATTTTTTCCCGGGGAATAATTTGAGCCTGGAATTAAATAGCAGAACTTTCTGCCCCGGCTCAAAGACTCTGGATGACAATTTCTTATCATGCCATCTTTTTGCTTTCTCTTTGTAAATTTTTGCATTTTCGAAAGCATTGAGTCTAAATTCCTCTAGCTCATTTAACTGGAGCAATCGTTTTTCTCCAGCTAATTTGGCATCAAGGTTTAGGAATCTGGTTGCCCAGTAGGCCTTATGTTCTAGTTCCA
This sequence comes from Arachis stenosperma, assembly GCF_014773155.1. NCBI lineage: Eukaryota > Viridiplantae > Streptophyta > Magnoliopsida > Fabales > Fabaceae > Arachis > Arachis stenosperma. The sequence goes on along the minus strand of NC_080382.1, from coordinate 62,459,915 downwards.
CTGGCAAGTGACATGCCTTTCCATACACAAGCTGGTATGGAGAGGTCCCTATAGGGGTCTTGAATGCTGTTCTGTATGCCCACAGAGCATCATCCAAGCTCCTTGCCCAATCCTTTCTACGGTTAATTACAGTCCGTTCCAGGATTCTTTTGAGTTCTCTATTTGAGACTTCAGCTTGCCCATTAGTCTGTGGGTGATATGGAGTAGCTACCCTGTGGCTAACTCCATAACGCACCAAAGCAGCATAAAGCTGTTTATTGCAGAAATGAGTGCCCCCATCACTAATTAACACTCTAGGGATACCAAATCTGCTGAAGATGTGTTTCTGGAGGAATTTTAACACTGTTTTAGTGTCATTTGTGGGTGATGCAATAGCCTCCACCCATTTGGATACATAATCCACTGCCACCAGAATATAAGTGTTTGAGTATGATGGTGGGAAAGGTCCCATGAAGTCAATGCCCCATACATCAAACAACTCAATCTCCAAGATTCCTTGCTGAGGCATGGCATAACTGTGGGGTAGGTTGCCTGATCTTTGGCAACTGTCACAATTGAGCACAAAAGCTCGGGAATCTTTGTAGAGAGTGGGCCAGTAGAAGCCACTTTGGAGGACTCTTGTAGCTGTTCGCTCACTTCCAAAATGTCCTCCGTACTGTGATCCATGGCAGTGCCAAAGGATCTTCTGTGCTTCTTCTTTAGGCACACATCTACGGATTACTCCGTCTGCACATCTCTTGAAGAGATATGGTTCATCCCAAAGATAGTACTTTGCATCTGTGATTAATTTCTTTGATTGCACCCTACTGTACTCTTTGGGTATGAATCTCACTGCCTTGTAGTTTGCAATGTCTGCAAACCATGGCACTTCCTGGATGGCAAACAACTGCTCATCCGGAAAGGTTTCAGAGATCTCAGTGAGAGGGAGGGACGCCCCTTCCACTGGTCCTATTCGGGACAGGTGATCTGCCACTTGATTCTCTGTTCCTTTTCTGTCTCTTATTTCTATATCAAACTCCTGCAGAAGCAGCACCCATCTTATAAGTCTGGGTTTTGAATCCTACTTTGTGAGTAGATATTTAAGAGCAGCATGGTCTGTATACACAATCACTTTTGATCCTACTAAATAGGATCTGAATTTATCAATGGCGTAAACTACTGCAAGTAGTTCTTTTTCTGTGGTTGTGTAATTCTTCTGTGCGTCATTTAAAACACGGCTGGCATAGTAAATGACGTGCAGAAGCTTGTCATGCCTTTGTCCCAACACTGCACCAATGGCATGGTCACTGGCATCACACATTAATTCAAATGGTAATGTCCAGTCTGGTGCAGAGATGATTGGTGCTGAGACCAATTTAGCTTTCAGGGTCTCAAATGCCTGCAGGCACTCTTTATCAAAGATAAATGGCGTGTCAGCAGCTAGCAGGTTGCTTAGAGGTTTGGCGATTTTTGAAAAATCCTTTATAAACCTCCTATAGAATCCTGCATGCCCCAGGAAGCTTCTAATTGCCTTAACATTGGTGGGTGGTGGTAATTTTTCAATTACTTCAACTTTAGCTTGATCACCTCTATTCCTTTGTTTGAAATTTTATGCCCAAGGACAATCCCTTCAGTCACCATAAAGTGGCATTTTTCCCAGTTTAAAACCAGGTTGGTCTCTTGGCATCTCTTTAGAACAAGTGCTAAATGGTTAAGGCAGGAGCTGAATGAGTCTCCAAATACTGAAAAGTCATCCATGAAGACTTCCAGGAATTTTTCCACCATATCAGAGAAAATTGAAAGCATGCACCTCTGAAAGGTTGCAGGTGCATTGCACAGGCCAAATGGCATCCTTCTGTATGCAAACACTCCAGATGGGCATGTGAACGCCGTTTTCTCCTGATCCTGGGGATCTACTGCAATTTGATTATAACCTGAATATCCATCCAGGAAGCAGTAGTATTCATGACCTGCTAGTCTTTCTAGCATCTGGTCTATGAATGGTAAAGGAAAATGATCCTTTCTGGTGGCTGTATTGAGCCTTCTATAATCAATACACATACGCCACCCTGTAACTGTTCTTGTAGGAACCAGTTCATTTTTTTCATTATGAACCACTGTCATGCCACCTTTCTTAGGGACGACTTGGACAGGGCTCACCCAGGGGCTGTCAGAAATAGGATAAATAATCCCAGCCTCTAGTAACTTAGTGACCTCTTTCTGCACCACTTCCTTCATGGCTGGGTTTAGTCGCCTTTGTGGTTGAACCACTGGCTTGGCGTCACCCTCCAGTAAGATTTTGTGCATGCATCTAGCTCGGCTAATGCCCTTGAGATCACTGATGGACCACCCAAGAGCTGTCTTGTGTGTCCTTAGCTCTTGAATTAGTGCTTCCTCTTCCTGTGGCTCTAAGGTAGAGCTTATGATTACAGGAAAGGTCTCACCTTCTCCCAAGAATGCATATTTTAGGGAAGGTGGTAATGGTTTGAGCTCGGGTTTAGGAGGTTTCTCCTCTTCCTGAGGGATTTTCAGAGGTTCTACTATTCTCTCTGACTCCTCCAAATCAGGCTGAACGTCTTTAAAGATGTCCTCTAGCTCTGATTCAAGACTCTCAGCCATATTGACCTCTCTTACCAGAGAGTCAATAATATCAACACTCATGCAGTCATTTGGGGTGTCTGGATGTTGCATGGCTTTGACAACATTCAACTTGAACTCCTCCTCATTGACTCTCAAGGTTACTTCCCCTTTTTGGACATCAATGAGGGTTCGGCTAGTTGCTAGGAAAGTTCTTCCTAGAATGAGAGTTGCACTCTTGTGCTCCTCCATTTCCAGCACCACAAAGTCAGTAGGAAAGGCGAATGGCCCAACCTTGATAATCATGTCTTCAATAACGCCTGATGGGTATTTAATGGAGCCATCAGCAAGTTGAAGACATATCCTGGTTAGTTTGATTTCTTCAGTTAATCCAAGCTTTCTGATAGTAGATGCAGGTATTAGGTTGATACTTGCCCCAAGATCACATAAAGCTTGCTTGGTACAAGTACCCTCTAATGTGCATGGTATCATAAAGCTCCCAGGATCTTTAAGCTTCTCAGGTAAGCTTTTCAGAATGACTGCACTACATTCTTCAGTGAGGTAAACTTTTTCAGTTTCCCTCCAATCCTTCTTATGACTTAAGATCTCTTTCATGAACTTAGCATAAGAGGGTATTTGCTCAAGTGCTTCTGCAAACGGAATCTTTATTTCAAGAGTCCTGAGATAGTCTGCAAAGCGGGCAAATTGCTTATCCTATTCCGCTTGGCGGAGTTTTTGAGGATAATGCATTTTGGCTTTGTATTCCTCAACCTTAGTTGCTGCAGGTTTATTACCTACAGAAGTGGGTTGGGAAGCCTTTTTAAAAAGGTCAGTACTTGTATGTGACTGATTCCCCACTGGCATTTGAATGCCAGTGGTGGGAGCTGGAGTGGCGTTAGACGCCACTTCCTTGTTTGTTACTAGCGTTTGAACGCCAGAACCATGCTCCCTTTGGGCGTTCAACGCCAGATCCATGCTTGTTTCTGGCGTTGAACGCCAGGAATGAGCATGGGCTGGGCGTTCAGCGCCAGCATCATTCCTCTCTGGGCTCTGATTGTCCTCTGAGGGATTTTGATTGACCATCTGTTCATTTCTTAGCTTCCTGCTGCTTTGAAGTGAGGTATTTAATGTTTTCCCACTTCTTAATTGAACTGCTTGACATTCTTCTGCTATTTGTTTTGACAGTTGCTTTTCTGTCTGCTTTAATTGCACTTCCATATTCCTGTTAGCCATTCTTGTTTCCTGTAATATTTCCTTGAATTCGGCTAGCTGCTGAGTTAGAAAGTCTAATTGCTGATTAAATTCATTAGCCTGATCCACTGGACTGAGTTCTGCAGTTACTGTTTTATCTTCTTCTTTCCTGGAATATTCACTGCTTAGGTACAGATGCTGATTTCTGGCAACTGTATCAATAAGCTCTTGAGCTTCTTCAATTGTTTTTCTCATGTGTATAGATCCACCAGCTGAGTGGTCTAGAGAAATCTGAGCTTTTTCTGTAAGCTCATAATAGAAGATATCTAATTGCACCCATTCTGAAAACATTTCAGAGGGGCATTTTCTTAGCATCTCTCTGTATCTCTCCCAGGCATCATAAAGGGATTCATTATCTCCTTGTTTGAAGCCTTGGATGTTTAGCCTTAGCTGTGTCATCCGTTTGGGAGGGAAATAGTGATTCATGAATTTTTCTGACAGCTGCTTCCATGTTTTTATGCTGTTCTTAGGCTGGTTATTTAACCACCTCTTAGCTTGATCTTTTACAGCAAATGGAAACAGTAGTAATCTGTAGACATCCTGATCCACTTCCTTATCATGTACTGTGTCAGCAATTTGCAAAAATTGTGCCAGAAACTCTGTAGGTTCTTCATGTGGAAGACCAGAATACTGGCAGTTTTGCTGCACCATGATAATGAGCTGAGGATTCAGCTCAAAGCTACTAACTCCAATGGAGGGTATACAGATACTACTCCCATATGAAGCAGTAGTGGGGTTAGCATATGACCCCAGAGTCCTCTTGGATTGTTCATTCATACTTACTTCCATGTTGGAATAAAAGAATTGGTATATATGTTGATATTATTTATTTTATAAAAATTAATTTTTATAAAATAAAATAAACACGAAATAAATAAAAGAAGGTGGAAATATTTTGAAATTGAAAATTGAATTTTTATGTAAAATTTTCGAAAAATGTAGTTCAAAATTAGTTAGAAAATAAATTTTTTTTTTTGAATTTTGAATTTTGAATTTTATGATGAAAGAGAAAAACACACAAGACTTAAAACTGTTAGATCCAATGTTCCTTATTTTCGAATTTTTTTTTTTTTTGGAGGGAAAACACCAAGGAACACCAAACTTAAAATTTTAAGATCAAGACACAAGAAAAACTCAAGAACACCTTGAAGATTCACAAGAACACCAAGAACAAAAGGAAGAACACCAAACTTAGAATTTTTAGAAAACTTTAATAAAATTTTCGAAAATTATGAAAGACTAACAAGAAAACACCAAACTTAAAGTTTGGCACAAGGTTAAATCAAGAAAAATTATTTTTGAAAAAGGTTCCAAAGCGTATACCCAATTATCAAGAATATAAACCAATACTCTAGCCAATTGGGAATAAATGTAACACTTGTTCTAGATATTCCAATTAATGCTTTAAAAAGAACACAAGTGAAACAAGAAAAGACACAAAGCAAGAAAAACTCAAGATCAAACAAGAAAAATAAGCAAGAACAACTTGAAGATCAATGAAGGACAAAGAACACAAGTCGAAAATTTTAAAGAAAAATATGAGATATGAAATTGACACCAAACTTAGAACAAGACACTAAACTCACGAAAATTAGCAATTAATTAAAAGAAAATTAATAAATTTTGAAAGGAAATTTTTGAAAAGAAACTATCCTATCAAGATTTAATGACTCTATAACAATAAAAATAAAAATAAATTATTCCTAATCTAAGAAATAAAATAAGCCTTCAATTGTCCAAACTCAATAATCCCCGGCAACGGCGCCAAAAACTTGGTGCATGAATTTGTGATTCGCACAACTAACCAGCAAGTGCACTGGGTCGTCCAAGTAATACCCTACGTGAGTAAGGGTCGATCCCACGGAGATTATTGGCTTGAAGCAATCAATGTTTATTTTATTAATCTTAGTCAGGAGGCCAATAGGATTAAAAGTGAAATTACTAGATTTGATTATAAAAATAAAAGAGAATAACAGTGTTACTTGTTGTGCAGTAATGAGAAATATGTTGGAGTTTTGGAGATGCTTTGTCCTTTGAACTTCAACTCTTCCTTGAAATCCTTCAATACACGCAAGGCTCCTTCCATGGCAAGCTCTATGTAGGGTGTCACCGTCGTCAATGGCTACTTCCCATCCTCTCAGTGAAAACGTTCCTATGCTCTGTCACAGCACGGCTAATCATCTGTCGGTTCTCAATCAGGTCGGAATAGAATCCATTGATTCTTTTGCGTCTGTCACTAACGCCCAGCCCTCAGGAGTTTGAAGCACGTCACAGTCACTCAATCCCGGAATCCTACTCGGAATACCACAGACAAGGTTTAGACTTTCCGGATTCTCATGAGTGCTGCCATCAATCCGGCTTATACCACGAAGATTCTGATTAAGGAATCTAAGAGATATTCATTCAGTCTGATGTAGAACGGAGGTGGTTGTCAGGCACACGTTCATGGATTGAGGAAGGTGATGAGTGTCACGGATCATCACCTTCTTCATAATTAAGCGCGAATAAACATCTTAGATAAGAACAAGCGTGTTTGAATGGAAAACAAAGGAATTGTATTAAATCATCGAGACGCTGCAGAGCTCCTCACCCCCAACAATGGAGTTTAGAGACTCATGCCGTCAAAAGTATGTAATTCTGATCTGAAAATGTCATGAGGTACAAGAAATGTCTGTAAAAGTTGTTTAAATAGTAAACTAGTAACCTAGGTTTACAGAAATGAGTGAACTAAGATAATTGGTGCCGAAATCCACTTCTGGGGCCCACTTGGTGTGTGCTGGGGCTGAGACTAAAGCTATCCACGAGTAGAGGCCTTTCTTGGCGTTAAACTCCAGGTTATGACGTGTTTTGGGCGTTCAACTCCGGATCATGACGTTTTTCTGGCGTTTAACTCCAGACAGCAGCATGAACTTGGCGTTCAACGCCAAGTTACGTCGTCTATCTTCGCGCAAAGTATGGACTATTATATATTGCTGGAAAGCTCTGGATGTCTACTTTCCAACGCCGTTGAGAGCGCGCCAATTGGACTTCTGTAGCTCCAGAAAATCCATTTCGAGTGCAGGGAGGTCAGGATCCAACAGCATCAGCAGTCCTTTTTCAGCCTAAGTCAGATTTCTGCTCAGCTTCCTCAATTTCAGCCAGAAAATACCTGAAATCACAGAAAAATACACACACTCATAGTAAAGTCCAGAAATATGATTTTTGCTTAAAAACTAATAAAATTCTATTAAAAACTAATTAAAACATACTAGAATCTACATGAAATTACCCCCAAAAAGCGTATGAAATATCCGCTCATCACAACACCAAACTTAAACTGTTGCTTGTCCTCAAGCAACTAGATGAATAAAATAGGTTCTAACAGAAATTAAGAAGTAATAATATTTTAGAGTTTTAAATGAAGCTCATATTCTTATTAGATGAGCGGGGCTTGTAGCTTTTTGTTTCTGAATAGTTTTGGCATCTCCATGTATCTTTTAAATTTCAGAATGATTGGCATCCTTAGGAACTCAGAATTCAGATAGTATTATTGACTCTCCTAGTGTAGTATGTTGATCCTTGAACACAGTTATTTTATGAGTCTTGGCCGTGGCCCTAAGCATTTTGTTTTCCAGTATTACCACCGGATACATAAATGCCACAGACACATAATTGGGTGAACCTTTTCAGATTGTGACTCAGCTTTGCTAGAGTCCCCAATTAGAGGTGTCCAGAGTTCTTAAGCACACTCTTTTGCTTTGGATCACGACTTTAACCACTCAGTCTCAAGCTTTTCACTTGGACCTGCATGCCACAAGCACATGGTTAGGGACAGCTTGATTTAGCGCTTAGGCCTGGATTATTTCCTTGGGCCCTCCTATCCATTGATGCTCAAAGCCTTGGATCCTTTTTTACTCTTACCTAGGGCTCATGGCTTTTTTTTTTTTTGAACTGCTTTTTCTTGCTTCAAGAATCAATTTCATGATTTTTTCAGATCATCAATAATATTTTCGTGTTCCTCATCCTTTCAGGAGCCAATATTCATCAAATTCAAAGTACAATTTATGCACTGTTCAAGCATTCATTCAGAGAACAAAAAGTATTGCCACCACACATAATTAATTATAATTTTTATTATTAAGAACTCGAAAATATAAATTACTTCTTTATTCTAAAAAAATCTACTACTTTATTCATGCCTGATGATGATGAGAAAAATAAATTATAGCTTAATTGGAAATAAAATCAAAATAGACATACTAATTACTACTACTACTATCTATCTCCTAAGGTGAACTTTCTAAAATAAAAACATTATCACTAAGTTAAAGCAGAAAAATTGGAACTCAGCAACCTGTTGTTTGAGGAGTAAATGTTCCTCTAATCTGTGGGGTGTTGTTCAAGGATTAATTTTTGGCGCTTCAGCTCCCTTAGATCACGCCCTTGCTCCTCCTGTTCCTTGAGCAGTTTGCAAATCATGCTACTTTGATTATTCTGTTCTTCCTTATTTGATCCATAGCTTCTTGCAATCTGGAAATAGAAGCCTCAAGATGTTCCCAGTATTCGAATTGGGGCAGTTCTAGGAGGGCTTCTGGTGCTCTTCTCTTGGTTGAATCATCTTGTTGCTGTTGTCTGACCATTGATATTCCAGTAATGGGCTTTTCAATTAGGATATATTCAGTTATTCCCATCTTTACTCCAGCATCTTTGCAAAGCATAGAAATTAAGCTTGGATAAGCCAATCTGGCGTCCTTAGAATTCCTGTTTGCTATTTTATATAGCTCACATGAGATCAGCTGATGGACTTCCACTTCTTTTCCCTGCATGATGCAGTGAATCATGACAGCTCTTTTGATGGTAACTTCAGAACGGTTGCTGGTGGGCAATATGGAACGCCCAATGAAATCCAGCCAGCCTCTGGCTACTGGTTTCAGATCTTCCCTTTTGAGTTGAACTGGGATGCCAGTCGTGCTGGTAGTCCACTTGGCTCCAGGGATGCATATATCCTCCAGGATCTTGTCCAATCCTTTATTGACCCTCATCATTCTCCTATTAAAGGAGTCTGGGTCATCTTTCAGTTGAGGGATCTTGAATATCTCCCTGATCTTGTCAGAATTGGTATGAATGATCTTTCCTCTGACTAAGGTCTTATGGTCAAAGAGAGCAGCTCCAATGATTCTTTGCCTTTCTGTCTGCCATAGATTAGCATAAAACTCTTGGATCATATTTCTTCCCACTTTTGTTTCAGGATTGGCCAGAATTTCCCAATGCCTGTTTCGAATTTGCTCTTGGATCTCCGGATATTCATCTTCTTTCAGATCAAATCTGACTTCCGGGATCACTGATCTGTGACTCATTATCTTGTAGTAATGGTCTGAATGTTCTTTAGTTAAGAACTTCCCTTGATTCCAAAGGGGCTTTGGAGCACTCTCTTTCTTGCCCCTTTGGGTGGGTTGCTTTCCTCTAGGGGCCATGAATTTGATGAGTATGTTTTTGTGATCACGGATAACCACACCAAACTTAGAGCTTTGCTTGTCCTCAAGCAAAAGAGAAGAAAGAAGAGGGAGAAGAAGAGAGCAATTGTGGAATGGTGATGATGAGGAGGGCGCCGAATACAATATATAGGGAGGGGGTGGGAAATTTCGAAAAATAAGAAAGAGATAAGATAGAAGATATGATTTTAAAAGATATGATCAGAAAAAGATATAATTTTTTAAAAGAGAAAGATATGAATAATAATTTTAAAAGATAAATCTGAAATTTTTAATTTTGAAAAAGATTTTAAAAAGAAAATTGAGTTTTGAAAACAAATTTTTAAAAGAGTTGGATTTGATTGGAAAACCATTTGTTTTTTTGGATTAAGATACATTTGATATTATTGAAAAAGGGATTTTAGAAATTAGGATTTTTAGAACACTAATTTGAATTGAGGGATGATAATTTAAAATATGTTTATGCAAGAAATCATGAATTGGAACATAAAAAATTGGAAAATTTGTAAAGAGAAACAAAATTTACCTCCTCCCCACCATCCTGGCGTTAAACGCCCAACTGCTGCATGGTTTGGGCGTTTAACGCCCAAATGTTGCTTCTCCTGGGCGTTCAACGCCCAGTTGATGCATCTTTCTGGCGTTGAACGCCAGGAAGTCCTTTGTTACTGGGCATTTTTCTAAACGCCCAGGATGCTGCCAAATTGGCGTTAAACGCCCAGAAGGTGCTTCTTTCTGGCGTTTAACGCCCAGAAGGCTACCCTTACTGGCGTTGAACGCCCAGTGGGTGCTTCTTTTGGGCGATCAACGCCCAAAATGTTTCTTACTGGCTTTTTCACGCCAGTAAGCTTCCAATTTCCTTTATAACTCTGTGAATCCAACCAATTGCTATTTTACCTTGAAGAGACTTTGACATATACCTGAAAAAAGGTAATTAATTAATTAATACGAATAAAATTAAATTTTGTGATTGGCTGGGTTGCCTCCCAGCAAGCGCTTCTTTAATGTCATTAGCTGGACTGTCACTGATCTTCAATGGAGTCTCAGTCTTGAGCACTCTTGCTCGAAATTATCTTCAAGATAGTGTTTAACTCTTTGTCCATTAACAATGAACTTTTTGTTGGATTCATTATCCTGAAGCTCTACGTATCCATATGGTGATACGCTTGTGATCACATATGGACCTCTCCACCGGGATTTTAATTTCCCGGGGAATAATTTGAGCCTGGAATTAAATAGCAGAACTTTCTGCCCCGGCTCAAAGACTCTGGATGACAATTTCTTATCATGCCATCTTTTTGCTTTCTCTTTGTAAATTTTTGCATTTTCGAAAGCATTGAGTCTAAATTCCTCTAGCTCATTTAACTGGAGCAATCGTTTTTCTCCAGCTAATTTGGCATCAAGGTTTAGGAATCTGGTTGCCCAGTAGGCCTTATGTTCTAGTTCCACTGGCAAGTGACATGCCTTTCCATACACAAGCTGGTATGGAGAGGTCCTATAGGGGTCTTGAATGCTGTTCTGTATGCCCACAGAGCATCATCCAAGCTCCTTGCCCAATCCTTTCTACGGTTAATTACAGTCCGTTCCAGGATTCTTTTGAGTTCTCTATTTGAGACTTCAGCTTGCCCATTAGTCTGTGGGTGATATGGAGTAGCTACCTGTGGCTAACTCCATAACGCACCAAAGCAGCATAAAGCTGTTTATTGCAGAAATGAGTGCCCCATCACTAATTAACACTCTAGGGATACCAAATCTGCTGAAGATGTGTTTCTGGAGGAATTTTAACACTGTTTTAGTGTCATTTGTGGGTGTTGCAATAGCCTCCACCCATTTGGATACATAATCCACTGCCACCAGAATATAAGTGTTTGAGTATGATGGTGGGAAAGGTCCCATGAAGTCAATGCCCCATACATCAAACAACTCAATCTCCAAGATTCCTTGCTGAGGCATGGCATAACTGTGGGGTAGGTTGCCTGATCTTTGGCAACTGTCACAATTGAGCACAAAAGCTCGGGAATCTTTGTAGAGAGTGGGCCAGTAGAAGCCACTTTGGAGGACTCTTGTAGCTGTTCGCTCACTTCCAAAATGTCCTCCGTACTGTGATCCATGGCAGTGCCAAAGGATCTTCTGTGCTTCTTCTTTAGGCACACATCTACGGATTACTCCGTCTGCACATCTCTTGAAGAGATATGGTTCATCCCAAAGATAGTACTTTGCATCTGTGATTAATTTCTTTGATTGCACCCTACTGTACTCTTTGGGTATGAATCTCACTGCCTTGTAGTTTGCAATGTCTGCAAACCATGGCACTTCCTGGATGGCAAACAACTGCTCATCCGGAAAGGTTTCAGAGATCTCAGTGAGAGGGAGGGACGCCCCTTCCACTGGTCCTATTCGGGACAGGTGATCTGCCACTTGATTCTCTGTTCCTTTTCTGTCTCTTATTTCTATATCAAACTCCTGCAGAAGCAGCACCCATCTTATAAGTCTGGGTTTTGAATCCTACTTTGTGAGTAGATATTTAAGAGCAGCATGGTCTGTATACACAATCACTTTTGATCCTACTAAATAGGATCTGAATTTATCAATGGCGTAAACTACTGCAAGTAGTTCTTTTTCTGTGGTTGTGTAATTCTTCTGTGCGTCATTTAAAACACGGCTGGCATAGTAAATGACGTGCAGAAGCTTGTCATGCCTTTGTCCCAACACTGCACCAATGGCATGGTCACTGGCATCACACATTAATTCAAATGGTAATGTCCAGTCTGGTGCAGAGATGATTGGTGCTGAGACCAATTTAGCTTTCAGGGTCTCAAATGCCTGCAGGCACTCTTTATCAAAGATAAATGGCGTGTCAGCAGCTAGCAGGTTGCTTAGAGGTTGGCGATTTTGAAAAATCCTTTATAAACCTCCTATAGAATCCTGCATGCCCAGGAAGCTTCTAATTGCCTTAACATTGGTGGGTGGTGGTAATTTTTCAATTACTTCAACTTTAGCTGATCCACCTCTATTCCTTTGTTTGAAATTTTATGCCAAGGACAATCCCTTCAGTCACCATAAAGTGGCATTTTTCCCAGTTTAAAACCAGGTTGGTCTCTTGGCATCTCTTTAGAACAAGTGCTAAATGGTTAAGGCAGGAGCTGAATGAGTCTCCAAATACTGAAAAGTCATCCATGAAGACTTCCAGGAATTTTTCCACCATATCAGAGAAAATTGAAAGCATGCACCTTGAAAGGTTGCAGGTGCATTGCACAGGCCAAATGGCATCCTTCTGTATGCAAACACTCCAGATGGGCATGTGAACGCCGTTTTCTCCTGATCCTGGGGATCTACTGCAATTTGATTATAACCTGAATATCCATCCAGGAAGCAGTAGTATTCATGACCTGCTAGTCTTTCTAGCATCTGGTCTATGAATGGTAAAGGAAAATGATCCTTTCTGGTGGCTGTATTGAGCCTTCTATAATCAATACACATACGCCACCCTGTAACTGTTCTTGTAGGAACCAGTTCATTTTTTTCATTATGAACCACTGTCATGCCACCTTTCTTAGGGACGACTTGGACAGGGCTCACCCAGGGGCTGTCAGAAATAGGATAAATAATCCCAGCCTCTAGTAACTTAGTGACCTCTTTCTGCACCACTTCCTTCATGGCTGGGTTTAGTCGCCTTTGTGGTTGAACCACTGGCTTGGCGTCACCCTCCAGTAAGATTTTGTGCATGCATCTAGCTCGGCTAATGCCCTTGAGATCACTGATGGACCACCCAAGAGCTGTCTTGTGTGTCCTTAGCTCTTGAATTAGTGCTTCCTCTTCCTGTGGCTCTAAGGTAGAGCTTATGATTACAGGAAATGTCTCACCTTCTCCCAAGAATGCATATTTTAGGGAAGGTGGTAATGGTTTGAGCTCGGGTTTAGGAGGTTTCTCCTCTTCCTGAGGGATTTTCAGAGGTTCTACTATTCTCTCTGACTCCTCCAGATCAGGCTGAACGTCTTTAAAGATGTCCTCTAGCTCTGATTCAAGACTCTCAGCCATATTGACCTCTCTTACCAGAGAGTCAATAATATCAACACTCATGCAGTCATTTGGGGTGTCTGGATGTTGCATGGCTTTGACAACATTCAACTTGAACTCCTCCTCATTGATCTCAAGGTTACTTCCCCTTTTGGACATCAATGAGGGTTCGGCTAGTTGCTAGGAAAGTTCTTCCTAGAATGAGAGTTGCACTCTTGTGCTCCTCCATTTCCAGCACCACAAAGTCAGTAGGAAAGGCGAATGGCCCAACCTTGATAATCATGTCTTCAATCACGCCTGATGGGTATTTAATGGAGCCATCAGCAAGTTGAAGACATATCCTGGTTAGTTTGATTTCTTCAGTTAATCCAAGCTTTCTGATAGTAGATGCAGGTATTAGGTTGATACTTGCCCCAAGATCACATAAAGCTTGCTTGGTACAAGTACCCTCTAATGTGCATGGTATCATAAAGCTCCCAGGATCTTTAAGCTTCTCAGGTAAGCTTTTCAGAATGACTGCACTACATTCTTCAGTGAGGTAAACTTTTTCAGTTTCCCTCCAATCCTTCTTATGACTTAAGATCTCTTTCATGAACTTAGCATAAGAGGGTATTTGCTCAAGTGCTTCTGCAAACGGAATCTTTATTTCAAGAGTCCTGAGATAGTCTGCAAAGCGGGCAAATTGCTTATCCTATTCCGCTTGGCGGAGTTTTTGAGGATAATGCATTTTGGCTTTGTATTCCTCAACCTTAGTTGCTGCAGGTTTATTACCTACAGAAGTGGGTTGGGAAGCCTTTTTAAAAAGGTCAGTACTTGTATGTGACTGATTCCCCACTGGCATTTGAATGCCAGTGGTGGGAGCTGGAGTGGCGTTAGACGCCACTTCCTTGTTTGTTACTAGCGTTTGAACGCCAGAACCATGCTCCCTTTGGGCGTTCAACGCCAGATCCATGCTTGTTTCTGGCGTTGAACGCCAGGAATGAGCATGGGCTGGGCGTTCAGCGCCAGCATCATTCCTCTCTGGGCTCTGATTGTCCTCTGAGGGATTTTGATTGACCATCTGTTCATTTCTTAGCTTCCTGCTGCTTTGAAGTGAGGTATTTAATGTTTTCCCACTTCTTAATTGAACTGCTTGACATTCTTCTGCTATTTGTTTTGACAGTTGCTTTTCTGTCTGCTTTAATTGCACTTCCATATTCCTGTTAGCCATTCTTGTTTCCTGTAATATTTCCTTGAATTCGGCTAGCTGCTGAGTTAGAAAGTCTAATTGCTGATTAAATTCATTAGCCTGATCCACTGGACTGAGTTCTGCAGTTACTGTTTTATCTTCTTCTTTCCTGGAATATTCACTGCTTAGGTACAGATGCTGATTTCTGGCAACTGTATCAATAAGCTCTTGAGCTTCTTCAATTGTTTTTCTCATGTGTATAGATCCACCAGCTGAGTGGTCTAGAGAAATCTGAGCTTTTCTGTAAGTCATAATAGAAGATATCTAATTGCACCCATTCTGAAACATTTCAGAGGGGCATTTTCTTAGCATCTCTCTGTATCTCTCCCAGGATCATAAAGGGATTCATTATCTCCTTGTTTGAAGCCTTGGATGTTTAGCCTTAGCTGTGTCATCCGTTTGGGAGGGAAATAGTGATTCATGAATTTTTCTGACAGCTGCTTCCATGTTTTTATGCTGTTCTTAGGCTGGTTATTTAACCACCTCTTAGCTTGATCTTTTACAGCAAATGGAAACAGTAGTAATCTGTAGACATCCTGATCCACTTCCTTATCATGTACTGTGTCAGCAATTTGCAAAAATTGTGCCAGAAAACTCTGTAGGTTCTTCATGTGGAAGACCAGAATACTGGCAGTTTTGTGCACCATGATAATGAGCTGAGGATTCAGCTCAAAGCTACTAACTCCAATGGAGGGTATACAGATACTACTCCCATATGAAGCAGTAGTGGGGTTAGCATATGACCCCAGAGTCCTCTTGGATTGTTCATTCATACTTACTTCCATGTTGGAATAAAAGAATTGGTATATATGTTGATATTATTTATTTTATAAAAATTAATTTTTATAAAATAAAATAAACACGAAATAAATAAAAGAAGGTGGAAATATTTTGAAATTGAAAATTGAATTTTTATGTAAAATTTTCGAAAAATGTAGTTCAAATAGTTAGAAAATAAATTTTTTTTTTTTGAATTTTGATTTTATGATGAAAGAGAAAACACACAAGACTTAAAACTGTTAGATCCAATGTTCCTTATTTTCGAATTTTTTTTTTTTTTGGAGGGAAAACACCAAGGAACACCAAACTTAAAATTTTAAGATCAAGACACAAGAAAAACTCAAGAACACCTTGAAGATTCACAAGAACACCAAGAACAAAAGGAAGAACACCAAACTTAGAATTTTTAGAAAAACTTTAATAAATTTTCGAAAAATTGAAAGACTAACAAGGAAAACACCAAACTTAAAGTTTGGCACAGGTTAAATCAAGAAAAATTATTTTTGAAAAAGGTTCCAAAGGTATACCAATTATCAAGAATATAAACCATACTCTAGCCAATGGGAATAAATGTAACACTTGTTCTAGATATTCCAATTAATGCTTTAAAAAGAACACAAGTGAAACAAGAAAAGACACAAAGCAAGAAAAACTCAAGATCAAACAAGAAAATAAGCAAGAACAACTTGAAGATCAATGAAGGACAAAGAACACAAGTCGAAAATTTTAAAGAAAAATATGAGATATGAAATTGACACCAAACTTAGAACAAGACACTAAACTCACGAAAATTAGCAATTAATTAAAAGAAAATTAATAAATTTTGAAAGGAAATTTTTGAAAAGAAACTATCCTATCAAGATTTAATGATCTATAACATAAAAATAAAAATAAATTATTCCTAATCTAGAAATAAAATAAGCCTTCAATTGTCCAAACTCAATAATCCCCGGCAACGGCGCCAAAAACTTGGTGCACGAATTTGTGATTCGCACAACTAACCAGCAAGTGCACTGGGTCGTCCAAGTAATACCCTACGTGAGTAAGGGTCGATCCCACGGAGATTATTGGCTTGAAGCAATCAATGTTTATTTTATTAATCTTAGTCAGGAGGCCAATAGGATTAAAAGTGAAATTACTAGATTTGATATAAAAATAAAAGAGAATAACAGTGTTACTTGTTGTGCAGTAATGAGAAATATGTTGGAGTTTTGGAGATGCTTTGTCCTTTGAACTTCACTCTTGAAATCCTTCAATACACGCAAGGCTCCTTCCATGGCAAGCTCTATGTAGGGTGTCACCGTCGTCAATGGCTACTTCCCATCCTCTCAGTGAAAACGTTCCTATGCTCTGTCACGCACGGCTAATCATCTGTCGGTTCTCAATCAGGTCGGAATAGAATCCATTGATTCTTTTGCGTCTGTCACTAACGCCCAGCCTCAGGAGTTTGAAGACGTCACAGTCACTCAATCCCGGAATCCTACTCGGAATACCACAGACAAGGTTTAGACTTTCCGGATTCTCATGAGTGTGCCATCAATCCGGCTTATAACGAAGATTCTGATTAAGGAATCTAAGAGTATTCATTCAGTCTGAGTAGAACGGAGGGCTTGTCAGGCACACGTTCATGGATGAGGAAGGTGATGAGTGTCACGGATCATACCTTTTCATAATTAAGCGCGAATAACATCTTAGATAAGAACAAGCGTGTTTGAATGGAAACAAAGGAATTGTATAAATCATCGAGACGCTGCAGAGTCCTCACCCCCAACAATGGAGTTTAGAGATCATGCCGTCAAAAGTATGTAATTCTGATCTGAAAATGTCATGAGGTACAAGAAATGTCTGTAAAAGTTGTTTAAATAGTAAACTAGTAACCTAGGTTTACAGAAATGAGTGAACTAAGATAATTGGTGCCGAAATCCACTTCTGGGGCCCACTTGGTGTGTGCTGGGGCGAGACTAAAGTCTTGGCCGTGGCCCTAAGCATTTGTTTTCCAGTATTACCACCGGATACATAAATGCCACAGACACATAATTGGGTGAACCTTTTCAGATTGTGACTCAGCTTTGCTAGAGTCCCCAATTAGAGGTGTCCAGAGTTCTTAAGCACACTCTTTTGCTTTGGATCACGACTTTAACCACTCAGTCTCAAGCTTTTCACTTGGACCTGCATGCCACAAGCACATGGTTAGGGACAGCTTGATTTAGCCGCTTAGGCCTGGATTTATTTCCTTGGGCCCTCCTATCCATTGATGCTCAAAGCCTTGGATCCTTTTTTACTCTTACCTAGGGCTCATGGCTTTTTTTTTTTTTTTGAACTGCTTGCTTCAAGAATCAATTTCATGATTTTTCAGATCATCATATATTTTTTCGTGTTCCTCATCCTTTCAGGAGCCAATATTCATCAAATTCAAAGTACAATTTATGCACTGTTCAGCATTCATTCAGAGAACAAAAGTATTGCCACCACACATAATTAATTATAATTTTTATTATTAAGAACTCGAAAATATAAATTACTTCTTTATTCTAAAAAAATCTACTACTTTATTCATGCCTGATGATGATGAGAAAAATAAATTATAGCTTAATTGGAAATAAAATCAAAATAGACATACTAATTACTACTACTACTATCTATCTCCTAAGGTGAACTTTCTAAAATAAAAACATTATCACTAAGTTAAAGCAGAAAATTGGAACTCAGCAACCTGTTGTTTTGAGGAGTAATGTTCCTCTAATCTGTGGGGTGTTGTTCAAGGATTAATTTTTGGCGCTTCAGCTCCTTAGATCACGCCCTTGCTCCTCCTGTTCCTTGAGCAGTTTGCAAATCATGCTACTTGATTATTCTGTTCTTCCTTTATTTGATCCATAGCTTCTTGCAATCTGGAAATAGAAGCCTCAAGATGTTCCCAGTATTCGAATTGGGGCAGTTCTGGGAGGGCTTCTGGTGCTCTTCTCTTGGTTGAATCATCTTGTTGCTGTTGTCTGACCATTGATATTCCAGTAATGGGCTTTTCAATTAGGATATTCAGTTATTCCCATCTTTACTCCAGCATCTTTGCAAAGCATAGAAATTAAGCTTGGATAAGCCAATCTGGCGTCCTTAGAATTCCTGTTTGCTATTTATATAGCTCACATGAATCAGCTGATGGACTTCCACTTCTTTTCCCTGCATGATGCAGTGAATCATGACAGCTCTTTTGATGGTAACTTCAGAACGGTTGCTGGTGGGCAATATGGAACGCCCAATGAAATCCAGCCAGCCTCTGGCTACTGGTTTCAGATCTTCCCTTTTGAGTTGACTGGGATGCCAGTCGTGCTGGTAGTCCACTTGGCTCCAGGGATGCATATATCCTCCAGGATCTTGTCCAATCCTTTATTGACCCTCATCATTCTCCTATTAAAGGAGTCTGGGTCATCTTTCAGTTGAGGGATCTTGAATATCTCCCTGATCTTGTCAGAATTGGTATGAATGATCTTTCCTCTGACTAAGGTCTTATGGTCAAAGAGAGCAGCTCCAATGATTCTTTGCCTTTCTGTCTGCCATAGATTAGCATAAACTCTTGGATCATATTTCTTCCCACTTTTGTTTCAGGATTGGCCAGAATTTCCCAATGCCTGTTTTCGAATTTGCTCTTGGATCTCCGGATATTCATCTTCTTTCAGATCAAATCTGACTTCCGGGATCACTGATCTGTGAACGTGGGATTCAACGTGAAGCAAAGGGGTGTATTGGAACGTTAGTGACAATGTTAAGTGTCACTAACGTTCTCGAACATATATTTTCACTCGGGTTAGCACCCCTAACGCCCTGAACTAAAGTCTATGCCCACAGCGCACTTTCTCTCTGCAAGTAAGGCCAAGCCCAAATGAAGAAAAGAAACTGCTTCAAACTCAAGATCCAAAGGCCCAAGACTTGAAGAATCACACTAGAAGCTGAGAAGAGTAGTATATATAGGGGTAGCTTTGAATTGTAAAAAGGGGCTGGAAAAGAGGAATAGAACTACTCTCTGTATTTTTACTTTCTCTGCAACTTCTTGTTTCATGATGTATTCTCCATCTTTGTTTTCAATTTCTAGAGCTATGAACAACTAAACCACTTTCATTGGGTTAGGGAGCTCTGTTGTAATTTGATGGATCAATACTAGTCTTCATTACTCTTCTTCTATCTTTTCTCTTGATTTTACTTGAAAGCTTTCGATCTTCATCCCATTGGGTAGTTATCTTGGAAAAGAAGCTATTCAAACTTGGATCTCTTCTGAGCCTGGAAAGAAGAATGAAGAGATCAAGCTAGAAATGCTTTCTCATGCTGGACCAAATTGGGTTTGGATGGATATGTGACTATAATCCTCTCAATACCTAATTTGGGAAATGCATGTGGTATAATCAGTGACCACACTTCATCTCTTCTCATGAGCAATTGACCAAGGAATTGGCTATTAATCAAGATTTGAGAGATTAAATTGCAAAAAATTGTAATTCAATCAATTAAGATTGCCAAGGAGATCAACGAGTGCATTGATTGAGGAAGAGATGAAAATGAACTTGATCCGGAGAATTGCAACATCTCCTAATGCCCAATGAACTCCCCATCTCTGATCTTACCCACTCTCTTTAACTTTTGCATTTACTTTTATGAGCAATTTCCCCCACTCCCATTTACAATTCTGCAATTTACTTCCGTCATTTACTTTCAGCCATTTTAAATTCTAGCATTTACTTTTCTGTTATTTACATTCCAGCATTTTATTTTCTGCAAATCTCAACCCATATTCTGAATTCGTTCAACTAGAACATTCTTCTAATTAAAGTTGCTTGATCAATCAATCCTTGTGGGATTCGACCTCACTCTATTGTGAGTTTTTACTTGACGACACATTCGGTACACTTGCCGAAGGGAATTTGTTGAAAGACAATTTCCAACATGCATCAGCTTATCGGCAACTTCAGCTGGAAAGAATTTCTCCAGAAATTCTCTTCTAAGTGTATCCCAGTTGGAAATAGTTGTTCTGGGTTGAGTGTAGTACCACTCTCTTGCCTTTCCCTCAAGAGAAAATGGGAAGGCTTTCAACAGAATGGAGATTTCATCAGTGCCATCACGCTTAACAGTAGAACAGGCAGTCTGAAAATCCCTAAGGTGCTTGATAGGCTCTTGAGCAGGTAAGCCATGAAACTTGGGCATCAAGTTGAGTAGTGAAGACTTTATTTCGAAATCCATAGCCACTGCTGGGTGGTGTGCCTGGAATGGTTGGAGTGTAAAATCAGGAACTCCTTCCTCCTGGATAGTGACTCTCCTGGGTGCTGCCATATCACTTGCACGTAAATCAACTAGATCAGTAGAGAGGGAGCTTGCTTCTTACTTAAATGACGTTTCAGGTTCGTCCTCAGAGAGGACTCGCCGACGCCGAGCTTGCCTTATACGTGAAAGAGTTCTTTCAATCTCAGGGTCAAATGCTGGCAAGCTTGGATCAGGAAGTGAACGCGTCATTTAACGAAAGAAACGTACAGCTTATAGTGACAAAATAAAAAGAAAACTTGCAATTAAATAAAAGCCAATCAATAAATTAGCACACTGTTGCAACTCCCCGGCAACGGCGCCAAAAATTGACGTAGCGGAAATTGGCAAGTTAATAAATTATCAAAAGAAATACGTTGCAAGTACAGTCCTTGATGAGCGGATAATTTATACGCTTTTTGGCATTGTTTTTAGTATGTTTTTAGTATGATCTAGTTAGTTTTTATTATATTTTTATTAGTTTTTAGTTAAAATTCACTTTTCTAGACTTTACTATGAGTTTGTGTGTTTTTCTGTGATTTCAGGTATTTTCTGGCTGAAATTGAGGGATCTGAGCAAAAATCTGATCCAGAGACTCAAAAGGACTGTAGATGCTGTTGGATTCTGACCTCCCTGCACTCGAAGTGAATTTTCTGGAGCTACAGAAGCCCAATTGGCGCGCTCTCAACGGCGTTGGAAAGTAGACATCCTGGGCTTTCCAGCAATATTTGATAGTCCATACTTTGCCCAAGATTTGATGGCCCAAACCGGCGTTCAAAGTCACCCTCAGAAATCCGAGCGTTAAACGCCGGAACTGGCACCTAAATGGGAGTTAAACGCCCAAACTGGCATAAAAGCTGGCGTTTAACTCCAAGAAGAGTCTCTACACAAAATTGCTTCATTGCTCAGCCCAAGCACACACCAAGTGGGCCCGGAAGTAGATTTTTATGTCATTTACTCATCTCTGTACACCCTAGGCTACTAGTTTCTTATAAATAGGACCTCTTACTATTGTATTTTCATCTTTGGATTGTTTTTGATCCTTTGATCATCTTTGGACATCTAGTTCTTAGATCATTGGGAGGCTGGCCTCACGGCCATGCCTAGACCTTATGCTTATGTATTTTCAACGGTGGAGTTTCTACACACCATAGATTAAGGTGTGGAGCTCTGCTGTACCTCGAGTATTAATGCAATTACTATTGTTCTTCCATTCAATTCCGCTTGTTCTTGTTCTAAGATATCACTTGTTCTTCAACTTGATGAATGTGATGATCCGTGACACTCATCATCATTCTCACTCATGAACAAGGTGACTGACAACCACTTTTGTTCTACAAGCAACCAAGGCTCAAGTGAATGTCTCTTGGATTCCTGATTGCACGATGCATGGTTGATCACCTGACAACCGAGTGCTCGCCTGACAAACGAGCCAACCATTCCGTGAGATCAGAGTCTTCGTGGTATAGGCGAGAACTGATGGCAGCATTCAAGAGAATCCGGAAGGTCTAACCTTGTCTGTGGTATTCTGAGTAGGATTCAATGATTGAATGACTGTGACGCGCTTCAAACTCCTAGCAGGCGGGGCGTTAGTGACAGACGCAAAGAATCAATGGATTCTATTCCGGCCTGACCGAGAACCGACAGCTGAATTCCGCGTGCTGTGACAGAGCATATGCAATCGTTTTCACTGAGAGGATGGGAGGTAGCCATTGACAACGGTGAAACCCTACACAAGCTTGCCATGGAAAGGAAGAAGAAGGATTGGATGAAGACAGTAGGAAAGCAGAGAGACGGAAGGGAAGGCATCTTCATGCGCTTATCTGATGTTCCTACCAATGAATTACATAAGTATCTCTATCTTTATCTTTTATGTTATTTTCGTTCATCACCATATCCATTTGAGTCTGCCTGACTAAGATTTACAAGATGACCATAGCTTGCTTCATACTAACAATCTCCGTGGGATCGACCCTTACTCACGTAAGGTATTACTTGGACGACCCAGTGCACTTGCTGGTTAGTTGTGCGAAGTTGTGTAATGCCATGGGATTGAGCTACCAAGTTCTTGGAGTTCATGACCGGGGATTATGAGAGTTGTGAAAAGTATTGTTCACAATTTCGCGCACCAAGTTTTTGGCGCCGTTGCCGGGGATTGTTTTGTGTATGGACAACTGACGGTTCATCTTGTTGCTTAGATTAGGTATTTTTCTTCAGAGTTCTTAAGAATGAATTCTAGTGTTTCAAGGTGATGTTCTTATCATCACCAAAGCTGATTGATCTTCATCAATTTAGCTCTTGAATGCAATGTCCTGCTGAAGCTTAGCTAGCTATGTCTAATTCCTTTAGACTAAAGCTTTAGACTAACATTGCATGATTCCTGGAATTCTCATTAAGAATTTTGATACCTTTATTTTCTTCTTCCACTTAATTTTCGAAAAAACACAAAAAAATTACAAAATCATAAAAACCAAAAATATTTTATGTTTCTTGTTTGATTCTAGTGTCTCATCTTAAGTTTGGTGTCAATTGCATGCATTCATTCATGTGTCTTAAGGATCTTCAAGTAATTCTTGACGATTTCTTACTCTAATCTTTAAATTCTCTTGACTTGAGTGTTTTGTATGTCTCATATGCATTCTCATTAGTGTCAGTAGTATACAAACTGCTAAGTTTGGTGTCTTGCATGCATTGTTATTTGATTTTAGTTGCATTTTGATTATTAAAAATCCAAAAATATTTTTAATTTGTGTCTTTTCAAGTCAATAATACAGAGAATTGAAGATTCAGAACATACAGCAGAGGAATTGCACAGAAAAAGCTGGGCGTTCAAAACGCCCAGTGAAGAAGGACAGACTGGCGTTTAAACGCCAGCCAGGGTACCTGGTTGGGCGTTTAACGCCCAAAAGGGTATAGTTTTGGGCGTTAAACGCCAGAATGTGCACCATTCTGGGCGTTTAACGCCAGGATGGCACAAGGGGGAGAATTTTGTTTTCAAAACAAATTTTTTTCAAGTTTTCAAAGTTTTTCAAAATCAAATCTTTTTCAAATCATATCTTTTCAATCAAATGTTTTCAAAATCAATTCCTTTCCCTTTTTCAAAGATACTTACTATCAATTAATGATTTGATTCAACATTTCAAGTATGTTGCCTTTTCTGTTGAGAAAGGTTTAATGTTTGAATCATATCTTTTCTTGATAGCCAAGTTACTAATTTTTAAAAAAAAAAATCAAATCTCTTTAAAATTGTTTTCAAATCATATCTTTTCAATCACATATTTTTAAAATCAATCATATCTTCTTAACCTCATCTTTTTCAAAATAGTTTTCAATCAAATCTTTTTGATTTCTAATTTCAAAATCTTTTTCAAAAATCATCTTATTTCTTTCCCACTCTCATTTTCGAAAATTAAGTAATGTTTTTCAAAAATATTTTCAAAATCTTTCACTTAATTTTCGAAAATTACTTCCCTTCTTCTCACATCCTTCTATTTATAGACTAACACTATCCCTTAATGCAAAATTCGAACTCCATTCCCTCTGATAAGTTCGAATTTTCTACTTCTGTCTTCTACTCTTCTTTTCCTCTGACACTTCAAGGGATCTCTATACTGTGACATATAGGATTCCACATTTTCTTGTTCCCTTCTCTTTCTTATGAGCAGGAGCAAAGACAAAAGCATTCTTGTTGAGCCTGATCCTGAACCTGAAAGGACCTTGAAGAGAAAGCTAAGAGAAGCCAAAGCACAACTCTTTTTAGAGGACCTGACCGAATTCTTCAAAGAAGAAGAACACATGGCAGCCGAAAACAACAACAATGCAAACAATGCAAGGAAGGTACTGGGTGACTTTACTGCACCTACTCCCGACTTCTATGGGAGAAGCATCTCTATCCCTGCCATTGGAGCAAACAACTTTGAGCTTAAGCCTCAATTAGTTTCTCTAATGCAACAGAATTGCAAGTTCCATGGACTTCCATTGGAAGATCCTCATCAGTTCTTAGCTGAATTCTTGCAAATCTGTGACACAGTCAAGACTAATGGGGTTGACCCTGAGGTCTACAGACTGATGCTATTCCCTTTTGCTGTAAGAGACAGAGCTAGAATATGGTTGGACTCTCAATCTAAAGAAAGCCTGGACTCTTGGGAAAAGCTAGTCAATGCCTTCTTGGCAAAGTTCTTTCCACCTCAAAAATTGAGCAAGCTTAGAGTGGAAGTCCAAACCTTCAAACAGAAGGATGGAGAATCCCTCTATGAAGCTTGGGAAAGATACAAACAATTGATCAGAAAATGTCCTTCTGACATGCTTTCTGAATGGAGCATCATAGGTATTTTCTATGATGGTCTCTCTGAACTATCCAAGATGTCTTTGGATAGCTCTGCTGGAGGATCTCTTCATTTGAAGAAGACGCCTACAGAAGCTCAAGAGCTAATTGAAATGGTTGCAAATAACCAATTCATGTACACTTCTGAAAGAAATCCTGTGAACAATGGGACTAGTCAGAAGAAAGGAGTTCTTGAGATTGATACTCTGAATGCCATATTGGCTCAGAACAAAATATTGACTCAACAAGTCAATTTGATCTCTCAAAGTCTGTCTGGAATGCAAAATGCACCAAGCAGTACTAAGGATGCTTCATCTGAGGAAGAAGCTTATGATCCTGAGAACCCTTCAATAGAAGAGGTGAATTACCTAGGAGAACCCTATGGAAACACCTACAATTCTTCATGGAGAAATCACCCAAATTTCTCATGGAAGAATCAAGAAAGACCTCAACAAGGTTTCAATAACAATAATGGTGGAAGAAACAGGTTTAGCAATGGCAAGCCTTTTCCATCATCTTCTCAGCAACAGACAGAGAGTTCTAAGCAGAATCCCTCTAACTTAGCAACAAGGGTCTCTGATCTAATCAAAACCACTCAAAGTTTCATGACTGAAACAAGGTCCTCCATTAGGAATTTGGAGGCACAAGTGGGACAGCTGAGCAAGAAAGTTACTGAACTCCCTCCTAGTACTCTCCCAAGCAACACAGAAGAAAATCCAAAAGGAGAGTGCAAAGCCATTAACATGGCCGAATTCTGGGAGGAAGAAGAGGCAGTGAACGCCACTGAGGAAGACCTCACTGGACGTCCACTGGCCTCCAATGAGTTCCCCAATGAGGAACCATGGGAATCTGAGGCTCAAAATGAGACCATAGAGATTCCATTAGACTTACTTCTGCCATTCATGAGCTCTGATGAGTATTCTTCCTCTGAAGAGGATGAGTATGTCACTGAAGAGCAAGTTGCTAAATACCTTGGAGCAATCATGAAGCTAAATGACAAGTTATTTGGAAATGAGACTTGGGAGAATGAACCTCCTTTGCTCACCAAAGAACTGGATGACTTGTCTAGGCAGAAATTACCTCAAAAGAGACAAGATCCTGGGAAGTTTTCAATACCTTGTACCATAGGCACCATAACCTTCAAGAAGGCTCTGTGTGACTTAGGGTCAAGTGTAAACCTCATGCCTCTCTCTGTAATGGAGAAGCTAGGGATCTTTGAAGTGCAAGCTGCAAGAATCTCATTAGAGATGGCAGACAACTCAAGAAAACAAGCTCATGGACTTGTAGAGGATGTTTTGGTGAAAATTGAAAACCATTACATCCCTGCGGATTTCATAGTCCTAGAGACTGGGAAGTGCATGGATGAAACCATCATCCTTGGCAGACCCTTCCTGGCCACAGCAAAGGCTGTGATTGATGTTGATAGAGGAGAGTTGATCATTCAAGTGAATGAAGAATCCTTTATGTTTAAGGCCCAAGGATATCCCTCTATCACCATGGAGAAGAAGCATGAAGAGCTTCTCTCAAGGCAGAGCCAAATAGAGCCCCCACAGTCAAACTCTAAGTTTGGTGTTGGGAGGCCACAACCAAACTCTAAGTTTGGTGTTGAACCCCCACATTCAAACTCTAAGTTTGGTGTTGGGAGGTTCCAACATGGCTCTGAGCATCTGTGAGGCTCCATGAGAGTCCTCTGTCAAGCTACTGACATTAAAGAAGCGCTTGTTGGGAGGCAACCCAATGATTATATTTTATATATTTTCTTTTGTTATTTTATGTTTTTTTGTAGGTTGATGATCATAAGAAGTCACAAAATCCATTGAAAAAGCAAAAACAGAGTGAAAAATAGGAAGAAAAACAGCACACCCTAGAGGAAGAATTCACTGGCGTTTAAACGCCAGTGAGGCTAGCAGTTGGGCGTTTAACGCCCAGTCTGGCACCATTCTGGGCGTTTAACGCCAGAAAGGGGCACCAGACTGGCGTTAAACGCCAGAAAAGGGCAAGAACCTGGCGTTAAACGCCAGGAATGGGCACCAGCCCAGCGTTTAACGCCAGAAATGGCTCAAAACGTGATTTTGAATGCCATTTGGTGCAGGGATGACTTTTCCTTGACACCACATGATCTGTGGACCCCACAGGATCCCCACCACTCTCTCTTTTCTTCACCCATTCACCACTCACATCCATCCTTCATAAAACCCACCAACCTCACCCTTCAAATTCAAACCACTTTCCCTCCCAAACCCACCCATAATGGCCGAACCCTACCCCCCCTCTCTCCTATAAATACCCTTCTTCACTCCTTCATTTTCACACAACCTAAACACCACTTCTCCCTCTCCTTGGCCGAATACATAAGCCACTCCCTTCTTCCTCATTTCTTCTTCTTCTACTCTCTTCTTTCTTCTTTTGCTCGAGGACGAGCAAACCTTTTAAGTTTGGTGTGGTAAAGTGTTGCTTTTTCGTTTTTCCATAACCATTTATGGCATCCAAGGCCGGAGAAACCTCTAGAAAGAGGAAAGGGAAGGCAAAAGCTTTCACCTCCGAGTCATGGGAGATGGAGAGATTCATCTCAAGGGTGCATCAAGACCACTTCTATGAAGTTGTGGCCATGAAAAAGGGTCAACTTTGATCAAAGGTTGGACCAAGTCCTCATAAACATTTGTGAAGAGGGCGCTCAATGGAAGAAAAGCTCAAGAGGAAAGCTGGTTCAACTGAGAAGGCATGACCTCAAGCCCATCACTAAGAAAAGGATGGAGCAAGCATGAGGAAATTCCTCATCATGAAATCCCTGAGATGCCTCAAGGGATGCACCTTCCTCCACAAAACTACTGGGAGCAACTAAACATCTCCCAAGGAGAATTGAGTTCCAACATAGGACAACTAAGGGTGGAGCACCAAGAACATTCCATCCTCCTCCATGAAATTAGAGAAGATCAAAGAATCATGAGAGAGGAGCAACAAAGACAAGGAAGAGACATTGAGGAGCTCAAGCACTCCATAAGACCTTCAAGAGGAAGAACAAGCCGCCATCACTAAGGTGGACCCGTTCTTTAATCTCCTTGTTCTTTATTCTTCTGTTTTTCGAAAATTTATGTTTATGTTTATCCATGTTTGTGTCTTATGATCATTAGTGTCTTAGTGTCTATGCCTTAAAGTTATGAATGTCCTATGAATCCATCACCTTTCTTAAATGAAAACTGTTTTTAATCACAAAAGAACAAGAAGTACAGGATTTCGAATTCATCTTTAAAACTGGCTTAATTAGTTTGATGTGGTGGCAATACTTTTTGTTTTCTGAATGTATGCTTGAACAGTGCATATGTCTTTTGAATTTGTTGTTCATGAATGTTAAAATTGTTGGCTCTTGAAAGAATGATGAAAAAGGAGACATGTTACTGAGGATCTGAAAAATCATAAAAATGATTTTTGAAGCAAGAAAAAGCAGTGAATACGAAAAAAAAAAGAGGCGAAAAAAAAAACCGAAAAAAAAAGAAAAAAAAAAAAAGAGAAAAAGAAAGAAAAAGAAAGAAATAAAGTTGTGATCCAAGGCAAAAAGAGTGTGCTTAAGAACCCTGGACACCTCTAATTGGGGACTCTAGCAAAGCTGAGTCACAATCTGAAAAGGTTCACCCAATTATGTGTCTGTGGCATGTATGTATCCGGTGGTAATACTGGAAGACAGAGTGCTTTGGGCCACGGCCAAGACTCAATAAGTAGCTGTGTTCAAGAATCATCATACTTAACTAAGAGAATCAATAACACTATCTGGATTCTGAGTTCCTAAAGAAGCCAATCATTCTGAATTTCAAAGGATAGAGTGAGATGCCAAAACTGTTCAGAGGCAAAAAGCTAGTAGTCCCGCTCATCTAATTTGGAGCTAAGTTTCATTGATAATTTGGAGTCTATAGTATATTCTCTTCTTTTTATCTTATTTGATTTTCAGTTGCTTGGGGACAAGCAACAATTTAAGTTTGGTGTTGTGATGAGCGGATAATTTATACGCTTTTTGGCATTGTTTTTAGTATGTTTTTAGTATGATCTAGTTAGTTTTTATTATATTTTTATTAGTTTTTAGTTAAAATTCACTTTTCTGGACTTTACTATGAGTTTGTGTGTTTTTCTGTGATTTCAGGTATTTTCTGGCTGAAATTGAGGGATCTGAGCAAAAATCTGATCCAGAGACTCAAAAGGACTGCAGATGCTGTTGGATTCTGACCTCCCTGCACTCGATGTGGATTTTCTGGAGCTACAGAAGCCCAATTGGCGCGCTCTCAACGGCATTGGAAAGTAGACATCCTGGGCTTTCCAGCAATATATGATAATCCATACTTTGCCCAAGATTTGATGGCCCAAACCGGCGTTCAAAGTCACCCTCAGAAATCCCAGCGTTAAACGCCGGAACTGGCACCTAAATGGGAGTTAAACGCCCAAACTGGCATAAAAGCTGGCGTTTAACTCCAAGAAGAGTCTCTACACGAAATTGCTTCATTGCTCAGCCCAAGCACACACCAAGTGGGCCCGAAAGTGGATTTTTATGTCATTTACTCATCTCTGTACACCCTAGGCTACTAGTTTCTTATAAATAGGACCTCTTACTATTGTATTTTCATCTTTGGATTGTTTTTGATCCTTTGATCATCTTTGGACATCTAGTTCTTAGATCATTGGGAGGCTGGCCTCACGGCCATGCCTAGACCTTATGCTTATGTATTTTCAACGGTGGAGTTTCTACACACCATAGATTAAGGTGTGGAGCTCTGCTGTACCTCGAGTATTAATGCAATTACTATTGTTCTTCCATTCAATTCCGCTTGTTCTTGTTCTAAGATATCACTTGTTCTTCAACTTGATGAATGTGATGATCCGTGACACTCATCATCATTCTCACTCATGAACAAGGTGACTGACAACCACTTTTGTTCTACAAGCAACCAAGGTTCTAGTGAATGTCTCTTGGATTCCTGATTGCACGATGCATGGTTGATCGCCTGACAACCGAGTGCTCGCCTGACAAACGAGCCAACCATTCCGTGAGATCAGAGTCTTCGTGGTATAGGCGAGAACTGATGGCAGCATTCAAGAGAATCTGGAAGGTCTAACCTTGTCTGTGGTATTCTGAGTAGGATTCAATGATTGAATGACTGTGACGCGCTTCAAACTCCTAGCAGGCGGGGCGTTAGTGACAGATGCAAAAGAATCAATGGATTCGATTCCGGCCTGATCGAGAACCGACAGCTGAATTCCGCGTGCTGTGACAGAGCATATGCAATCGTTTTCACTGAGAGGATGGGAGGTAGCCATTGACAACGGTGAAACCCTACACAAGCTTGCCATGGAAAGGAAGAAGAAGGATTGGATGAAGACAGTAGGAAAGCAGAGAGACGGAAGGGAAGGCATCTTCATGCGCTTATCTGAAGTTCCTACCAATGAATTACATAAGTATCTCTATCTTTATCTTTTATGTTATTTTCGTTCATCACCATATCCATTTGAGTCTGCCTGACTAAGATTTACAAGATGACCATAGCTTGCTTCATACTAACAATCTCCGTGGGATCGACCCTTACTCACGTAAGGTATTACTTGGACGACCCAGTGCACTTGCTGGTTAGTTGTGCGAAGTTGTGTAATGCCATGGGATTGAGCTACCAAGTTCTTGGAGTTCATGACCGGGGATTATGAGAGTTGTGAAAAGTATTGTTCACAATTTCGCGCACCAGTCCTTAAACAGCCGAAAATCCGCTTATCAATTTAAAAGGGTTGTCACAAAGATTAAAATTAAAATACTAGGAATATGAATTCCAGGTCATCTCCCAACGAGTTGCAGAAAGATGTTCTATTTTATCAATCAGGTGTTTTCAAAAATGGTTAAGTTGATAAACAGAAAATTAATTTAGAGAATTTAATTAATTTTAAATAAAAGCCTTGACTGGGAGTAGATTAGTTGGAAGCCCTATTCTTGTTGAAGTACTATCAAGATTAATTAATAATTGGAAGTTGCTCTGCTTAGTTATCCCTTACTAGGTAAAGGAAAGTCAAGCAAGTTGAAAAGCTGTTTCTAATCACAAGTCCTAATCCTCTCCCTTGGGGAGGACTAGTGTCAATGATTAGAGGTTGATCCAAAAATAATTTCAATTATAATTTCTCTCTTGAGTAATTCAACTCAAGGTTTCCTTTCAATCATCTCCCAATCAAGTTATGGAACTACTCACTCATCATAATCATAAACATCACAGAATTAATGGGGGAAATAAAAGAAGACATCATAAATAATAATGAAAAGGATTAATTGAAAATAAAAATAGTCTATATTAATGACTTGTAAAAATAATCCAATGTCAACTCTAAAGGAATTAAGAATATGGAATAATAAATGAAAAGTAATTGACAGAATATAATTACTAGTACCGGAGGTAGACTCTTCTCAAAAGCTAAAGCTAAAATCTTCAAAATCCTAACTATGAATGTTCAAGTGAGTAAAACCTAGGGAAGGAGCAATTTCAGATCTCCAAACTAAAATTTCTGGGCCAAAAACTGGGTTGAAATCCGGCCCAGAAACACTGCCAGCGACTTCTGAGATTCTACAAATCGCGCACGTCACGCGGTCATGTCACTAATGCGGACGCGTCATTCGGCGTTTTGCTTTTCCACGCGGGCGCGTCGTTGATAAACTACTATTTTATGGTTTATCTTGTGCTTAATTGAGTGGATTTTATCAATCTTTCATACATTTATTCATATGATTTGCATGTTTTACAATTCCTTCCCATAATTTGTTCTATGATTGAAAACATGCTTCTTTGGCTTTTATTTTCATTTATTTAATCCTCTCTTGTTACCATTAGATGCCTTGATATGTGTGTTAAGTAATTTCAGGGATTACAGGGCAAGAATGGCTTAGAGGATGGAAAGGAAGCATGCAAAAGTGGAAAGAATACAAGAAGTTGAAGAAACTACAAAACTGTCAGCCTGACCCACTCGCACTAAAATGACCATAACTTGAGCTACAGAGGTCTAAATGTCGCAGTTTTACTTGCATTGGAAAGCTAACGTCCGGGGCTTCGATTTGATATATAATTTGCCATAGTAGCCGTACAGATAAGCAACGCAAATGCGTCATCCACGCGGACGCGTCACATCTGCGTAAATCAGCGTGGCAGATTTCGCAAATAGCGAATCCTGGGCTATTTCCGGCCCAGTTTCAAGCCTAGAAAACACAGATTAAAGGCTGCAAAGTGGAGGAATGAAAGGGACACTTCAGATCGGATCATAATTCACTTTTCATAGTTTTAGATGTAGTTTTAGTGAGAGAGGATCTCTCCTCTCTCTTAGGATTAGGATTAGGATTCCTCTTAAAGGACTTAGGAATAATTTCATCTTCTTCATCACAGGTTCAATGTTCTTATTTATTTTCTCTTTTATTTGCATATGAACTTTTCCATGTTACATTTGATATTTCTATTTAATATAATTTGAGGTATTTTCATATTTATGATTGCTTTATTCTATTTATGATGTCTTCAATTTAATTTAGAATTTTCCCTTTTGACTTGGGTTAAATAATTGGTAACTCTTGAATTATAAAATAAAGCAGTGGTTGAAATTGGCAGATCGCTCTAAAGCTAGTCTCCCCACAGGGATTGACTAGGACTTGAGGATCAAACTGATTATTTCACTTGACTTTCCTTTGCTTTAGTAAAGGTTAAATAAGTGGGATTAAAATCCAATTCTCATCACAATTGATAAGGATAGGACTTCCAGTTCTAATACCTTGCCAAAAGTTTTATTAGTTATCAATTTATCAATTCTATAATCTATTTCTCTTGCTTAAAACCTTTTTCAATCCCAAACACTGTTTTTCCATAACCAATAATAAGAACATACCTCCCTGCATTTCCTTGAGAAGACGACCCGAGGTTTAAATACTCGGTTATCAATTTTAAAGGGGTTTGTTACTTGTGACAACCAAAACATTTGTATGAAAGGACTTTTGTTGGTTTAGAAGCTATACTTGCAACCGAAAGTTATTCTGAATTCTAGACCACGCAAAAGTTCTCTCATCAAAACCAACCTCCCCACACTTAAACATTAGCATGTCCTCATGCTAAGCTCAAGAGAAACTATAAAGAGATGAAGAGGAATGATAGAATGTACGAGATGCAACCTATGAATGCAACTAAATGCAAAATGTTTCTACCTACTTGTTTAAAAATAAATAAGTTCTCCAAGACAAACATAAATCAGATTTCACTAATTCAAATCATACAGTGAAAATAAGTAAACTTGTAAGAAGATATCTCATGAAAGCAGGGAACATAGAATCAAGCATTGAACCCTCACTGGTAGTGTATATGCACTCAAATCTCTCAAGTGTCTAGGGTCAATCTCTCTACTCTTCTCTAATCGTGCTTTCTAAAACTTTGTTCTTCATCTAACCAATCAACAAATATTTATTATACTAATGCAAACATCATGAGGTCTTTTCAGGGTTGTAATGGGGCTGAGGTAAAGGTAGGGATATATATATAAGGCTAAGTGAGCTAATTAAGTGAATCCTTGATTAGTCTAAGATCTCACCTAACATACATACTTTGTAAAGCAAAGCTTCTTTACCTATTCTCCCATATTTTTCCCACTTTTGATGTTACATGCTCATGAATTAGTTTTAATTTTGTCCCATGTGCATTGCTTTATTTTGCATTTGGAGAATTCTTTTGTATCCCCTTTATTTAAATATTGAATTATAATTTTTTTTAATGCACATGGTAATTCAATTATTTTGATTTCACATGAGCATGCTTCCTAAAAATTTTATTTTGAATTATTTTATTCTTTTCAACTTCCCACCCTTTGTTTTTATCATCCATGTTCCCAATAGGTTTCCCACACTTAAACAATTACACAATTTTTATCTTAAGCTAACCAAGGATTCAACTTAGGATTTTAAATTTGTTTTTCTACTTAAGACTAGTGTTGTGGTTTATAGAATAGGAGGGAATTAAAGGCTCAAGGGGGCTAACAAGGGTGATATAAAAGGTAGGCTAATTTTGGAATAAGTGAGCTAGAATCAAACAATGGCCTCAATCATATGCAAGCATGTAAATATATTAAATATTGGACATATAGAATGGAATAAAGCAAAGATTACAATTATAGAGAAGAAAACACACAAGAATAAAAATTTATGGTTAAATAATGTAACCATATAAATAAGCTCAAAATCTCACAGGTTGTGTGTTCTTTGGCTCAAAAACCATATTCCAAATACAACTTCAAAACAAGTTTAACACAAATTTTTCAATTTAAATTAGTGAAATACTATAAAAATTTCTTGAAAAAGAAAATATTTCTTCAACCAAGTGGTAAAATATGCACAAAATCAAATAAATATGCAAATGCAACAATTAGCTACAAAGAAAATTTAAACATTGGTGTTGAGACAAGAAAGTACTAACCCATGGAGATCGGTATCGACCTTCCCACACTTAAAGATTGCACCGTCCTCGATGCATGCTAAGATGTACAAGTGGATGGGCTGCTCCAACTGATGCCTTTTTCCAAAGATTGTGCAGGTGGACTTGTTTGTCTTCCCATTAAGAAGCTTTTCCTCTCCCTTCATGGTGGCCATCCTGAAAGGAGAGGGAAAAGAAGAAAAGTAACCCAAAAATAAAGATAGAAAATAAATAAAATATGGTTGTTAATGCCAGATAATAAGGGTCTCAATTACATGGTAGCTACAACATGCAAGTGAGAAAACAGTAGAAGTACATGGCAAAGCAAGAGTGCAAAACTCGCGTGACTTGCACTTATACGGATTGACGCGGTCGCGTCGGTCACGCGGTCGCGTGACACAGTTTATGCTACTAGCGCGAGGGCAGCCTCGCGCTCGCACAACTCTCTGTTCAAAATTTTTATTTTCGCCAAATCTGGGGTGACACGATCGCGTAGGGCATGCGATCGCGTGAGTGGGCTTTAGAAGGGAATGACGCGGACGTGTGAGCCATGCATCCGCGTGGGTAGAATTGTGCGTTCAGCACCAATCCAACACCACTCTCGCACAATAATTTGTTGTGCACCCTTTTTACATCAAAAATCAGGGCACACGGCCGTGTGGGTCACGCGGTCGCGTGGGAGGCCATTATTCCCATGTGACGCGGACGCATCGGCAACGCGGTCGCATGGGTCGATTTGTGCCACTGGCACGCCTCCAGCTACGCTCCAGCGTGACTCTCTGTTCGTTTTTATTTTCTCCCCTCTCCTTGTGACGCGGACACGTCGCTGATGCGGTCGCGTTGCGTGGCATTTTTTTTATATTAGATACAAATGCTGATGCAATGAATGTTATGCAAAATTCCAGGTTCAATCAAAACTCAAAAACAGACTAAAATTTAAACTGAAAAAGGAACGATCATACCATGGTGGGTTGTCTCCCACCTAGCACTTTTAGTTAAAGTCCTTAAGCTGGACCTTCTAGTGAGCTCCTTGTTATGGTGGCTTGTGCTTGTACTGATCCAGGAATATCCACCAGTGTTTAGAATTCCAGTAGCCTCCGGGATCCCAAACTAGGCGCAGAAAGCCTTCAATCAAGTTAAAGCAAGTGACAAGGCCCCACAAATGTTGATTGTTGGAATGAATTCCGGGGTCCCAAACCTTGCTTTTGCACCCGTCTTTGTGTAGATCATCATGATTCCATCCGGATAGCAAGCAATCTGAATTCTCACTAAAGTGGCCAAACAACTTCCTAGACTCATTCAGTTGAGCTTTACACCAACCTTTGTGTTTAAACTTAAAGCTTCCAACCATAATGAACCTTGCAAGACAATTCTTACCACTGACCATCTTCCTCTTACTCTTAATGCTACAAAGAGCTCTAAGTTGACCATCCGTCTCCAGTAGCCCATATTCAAGTGGAATTAGAAAGCTAAGGGATATGAATTTTACCGACTTGAATGTTGTGAAGGATGATGGCAATTTAGGGGGAGGTGTTTCTAATGAACGTGCAAGCTCCACTCTCTTGTGCTCTTCTTCAACATCTTCCACCTCTTTGCAATCTTCTTCAATATCAACCTCTTCCTCTTGGTGAATTTCTTCCTATTCAATCTCCTCTTCATTGCTTTCCAAGGGCATGGGAGGTTGTGCTTTTTCTTCTTGAATCTCCATCTCTTGATCAACCTCTTCCAAGTCTTCAACTGTGATATGCTTCGGAGGTTATACACCCTCCTCTGCAACAAATTCAAACTCCTTAGAAGAGGGTTCTGTGACTTGAGGTTCCCGTGGAGGTTCTACATCTCCTAAATCTTCAACCACCTCTTCCTCTGCAACTATTATGGCTTTCTCCACTTGTTCTAGTGCAAAGTCATGCTCCTTATTATCCACTGGAGTCTCTAGTGTCTCCTTCATGTTACATTCTTTATTAGATTCTCCACATGAAGCCATGGGGGTTCCTTGAGTGTCCGAGCGTCTGGAAGGTAGTTGATTTATTGCTTGCTCCAATTGATGAAGGGTTGCATGAAATTGATCTACTGTTTCCTTGAGACGATCCCTTGACTCTTGTTCCATTTCAATAGCATAACTGGGATCATCTTGCTCTTGGATTGATGGATGTGGGTGCTCTTCCATGGATGGTGGTGATGGGATGGGTGGTAATGGAATAGGTGGATCATTATATGGTTGAAAAGGAAGTGCACTAGAGCTTGAGAGTTGATTGTGGAAGGTATTCGGTGGTCTGATTTTGTTGACCAGAGCTTGTATAGTAGAGTTTAAATCGGCAAATACTTTCTCCATGGAGGTTTGGGGTGGATAGGAGGGTTCATTTTGATAATGATAAGGATATGGTGTATATTGAGGTGGTGGTTCTATGTATGGTTCATTTGGCTCATAAGGTGGTTGGTATGGTGGATATGGATTAGGGTCATACAGAGGTGTTTGGTGGAAAGGAGCTTGTGAGTATGGTGGTTCAAAATTATATTGAGGAGGAGGGGGTTCATAGGCATATGGTGGGTCTTGTTGGTAGTCAAAAGAGTGCTCACCATAGCCATTGCCTTGATATGCATCACAGAATGGTCGTTGATAGTCCATTGGAGGTGGTTGTTGCCATGAGGGTTGATCAAATCCTTGTGGCTCCTCCCATCTTTGATTGTTTCAACCATGGTGCATGTTGTCATTATAATCTCCTCTTCCTGCAACATAATTATAACCAAACTCATAGCCAAAGGGGTGAAAGTTCATAGTAGTGAGAGATAATAAAAACAAAAACTAACAAAAAAAAGAAATTTTTTTTTATATTTACAATAACCAATAATAAGGCACACATTTGCAATTCTCCGGCAACAGCGCCATTTTGATGAGAGAACTTTTGCGTGGTCTAGAATTCAGAATAACTTTCCGTTTCAAGCATAGCTTATAAACCAACAAAAGTCCTTTCATACAAACGTTTTGGTTGTCACAAGTAACAAACCCCTTTAAAATTGATAACCGAGTATTTAAACCTCGGGTCGTCTTCTCAAGAAATTGCAGGGAGGTATATTATTATTACTGGTTATGGAAAAACAGTGTTTGGGGTTGAAAAAGGATTTAAGCAAGAGAAATAGATTACAGAATTGATAAATTGATAACTAATAAAACTTTTGGCAAGGTATTAGAACTGGAAGTCCTATCCTTATCAATTGTGATGAGAATTGGATTTTAATCCCATTTAGTTAACCTTTACTAAAGCAAGGGAAAGTCAAGTGAAATAATCAGTTTGATCCTCAAGTCCTAGTCAATCCCTGTGGGGAGACTAGCTTTAGAGCGATCTGCCAATTTCAACCACTGCTTTATTTGATAATTCAAGAGTTACCAATTATTTAACCCAAGCCAAAAGGGAAAATTCTAAATTAAATTGAAGACATCATAAATTGAATAAAGCAATCATAAATCTGAAAATACCTCAAATTATATAAAATAGAAATATCAAATGTAACATGGAAAAGTTCATAGGCAAATAAAAGAGAAAATAAATAAGAACATTGAACCTGTGATGAAGAAGATGAAATTATTCCTAAGTCCTTTAAGAGGAATCCTAATCCTAATCCTAATCCTAAGAGAGAGGAGAGATCCTCTCTCACTAAAACTACATCTAAAACTATGAAAAGTGAATTATGATCCGATCTGAAGTGTCCCTTTCTTTCCTCCACTTTGCAGCCTTTAATCTGTGTTTTCTAGGCTTGAAATTGGGCCGGAAATAGCCCAAGATTCGCTGTTTGCGAAATCTGCCACGCTGATTTTTGCAGATGCGACGTGTCCGCGTGGATGACGCGTTCGCGTCGCCTATCTGTACGGCCACTATAAAAAATTATATATCAAATCGAAGCCCCGGACGTTAGCTTTCCAACGCAAGTAGAACCGCATCATTTGAACCTCTGTAGCTCAAGTTATGGTCATTTTAGTGCGAGAGGGTCAGCCTGACAACTTTGCAGTTTCTTCAACTTCTTGTATTCCTTCCACTTTTGCATGCTTCCTTTCCATCCTCTAAGCCATTCTTGCCCTGTAATCCCTGAAATCACTTAACACACATATCAAGGCATCTAATGGTAATAAGAGAGGATTAAATAAAAGAAAATAAAAACCAAAGAAGCATGTTTTCAATCATAGAACAACTTTTGGGAAGGAATTGTAAAACATGCAAATCATATGAATAAATGTATGAAAGATTGATAAAATCCACTCAATTAAGCACAAGATAAACCATAAAATAGTGGTTTATCAGTCGTCCATGCCTCCGCGTCGCTTATGCTTTTCCAATCCGCGCGGTCGCGTGAGCCATGCGGCTGCGTCATTGCGATTTCCTCTCTTTCGCGCGGTCGCGTGAGTCATGTGGCTACGTCGCTTCTCGCTAGTCATCTCCTCAATTTCTTGTATTCCTTCTATTTTTGCAAGCTTCCTTTCCAATCTCCCACTCATTCATGCCCTATAAAGCCTGAAACACTTAACACACAGATCACGGCATCGAATGGAATAAAGGAGAATTAAAATACCTAATTAAAAGTCTCTAGGAAGTAAGTTTTCAATCATGTAATAATTTTAGGAAGGAAATATAAATGCATGCTAATTATTGATGCCAGGGCATTTTGGCCAGTTTCACTGACCTTTTCTTTACTGTTTTTAGGTAATTTCATGCATTTTCTTAGGAAATAAGTTAGTTTTGGGCAGATATTCACTCAGACCTTGATTCAAGCATACATTGTGCATTTTACATTGTTTCATGAGGATTTTGCATGATTTTAATGACAAAATTGTATATTGCGTTACCCATGACTTGGACTAGAACTTTGATGCACTCTATTGCTTGATTTCAGGACCAAAGGAAGCAAGGAATGGGAGGTAACTTGCAAAGTTAAGGAGAAAAGTAATTGCCAAAAACACTCTCAAAATCCATCAATGCCCACGTTAAAGAGTCACATTAACTAAGTTAACGTGAACCCTAACGTGGAGAAGAGAAATTGAGCCAACGTTAGTGACACTTAACATTGTCACTAACGTTGGCAATTGCTCAGAAATGGCCACGTTAGAAGCCACGTTAACCTAGTTAACGTGGCCTTTAACGTTAAAGGGGGAAGAGAAGCCAACGTTAGTGACACTCAACATTGTCACTAACATTGGCCTAAGGTGCAAAGAGCCACGTTAACTCCCACGTTAACTTGGTTAACGTGGGAGCTAACGTAAGAGATGGAGAGTTGTCGACAACGTTAGTGACACTCAACATTGTCACTAACGTTGGAGCAACCACACAACCCCCAAGAGCCACGTTAACTTCCACGTTAACTTGGTTAACGTGGAAGCTAACGATGAGGAATGAAGAATGAGCCAACGTTAGTGACACTCAACATTGTCACTAACGTTGGGATGGCTAAGAATGGCCACGTTAGAAGCCACGTTAAACTAGTTAACGTGGACTCTAACGTGAGACCTACGGGCACACTTGAACGTTAGTGACAATGTTGAGTGTCACTAACGTTCTCGAAGGTTGGCAAAAGACACGTTAGAAGCCACATTAACCTAGTTAACGTGAGCTTTAACGTGAAGCAAGAAGGGGCACACTTGAATGTTAGTGACAATGTTGAGTGTCACTAACGTTCTTGAAGGCCAACAAGGCAACGTTAAAAGCCACGTTAACCCAGTTAATGTGGGCTTTAACGTGAGGCAAAGGGGTGCATGGCAACGTTAGTGACAATGTTAAGTGTCACTAACGTTCTCGAACTTGTATTTTCACTAAATGATAAAACCCCTAACGTCTTGAGCTAAAGTCTATGCCCACTTCACACTATCTCTCTGCAAGTAAGCCAAGCCCAATTGAAGAAAGGAACTGCTTCAAGCTCAAAGATCCAGAGGCCCAAGACTTGAAGAGCTAACTAGAAGCTGAGAAGAGTAGTATATATAGGAGTAATTTTGAAAGAGAGAAGGAGCTTTTGGAAGGAGCTAGGACAGAGAACTACTCTTTGCATTTACTTTCTTTGTACTTCTAGCTTTATCATGTATTCTCCATATTTGATTTTGATTTCTAGAGCTATGAACAACTAAAACCCTTTCACTGGGTTAGGGAGCTATGTTGTAATTTGATGGATCAATACTAATTTTCTTATTCTTCTTCTATCTTTCCTTTTGAGTTTACTTGAAAGCTTTCGATCTTCATCCAATTGGATAGTGATCTTGGAAAAGAAGCTATTCAAACATGGATCTCTTCGGATCCTTGAAAGAGGAATGAAGAGATTAGCTAGAAATGCTTTCTCATGCTGGACCAAATTGAGTGTGGATGGGTATGTGGCTATAACCCTCTAAGCATTTGATTTGGGAAGTGCATGTGGTATAATCAGTGACCACACTTCATCTCTTCTCATGAGCAATTAACCAAGGAATTGGCTATTGATCAAGATTTGAGAGATTGAATTGCAAGAAATTGTGATTCAATCACTTAAGATTGCCAAGGAGATCAATGAGTGCATTGATTGAGGAAGAGATGAAAATGAAATTGATCCGGAGAATGCAACATCTCCTAAGCCCAATGAACTCCCCATTTCTGATTTTACCCATTCTCTTTATTTTCTGCAATTTACTTTTATGAGCAATTCCCCCATTCCTATTTACAATTCTGCTATTTACTTTCAGTCATTTACTTTCCTGCCATTTTAATTTCTGCAATTATCAACTCTATTCATGGATTCGCTCAACTAGATCATTCCTCTAATTAAAGTTGCTTGATCAATCAATCCCTGTGGGATTCGACCTCACTCTATTGTGAGTTTTTACTT
The DNA here is from genome assembly GCF_014773155.1 of Arachis stenosperma. NCBI lineage: Eukaryota > Viridiplantae > Streptophyta > Magnoliopsida > Fabales > Fabaceae > Arachis > Arachis stenosperma. The sequence continues at coordinate 62,418,725 of NC_080382.1, read as the reverse complement.
GACGACAAATTCGGTACACTTGCCGAATGGGAATTTGTTGAGAGACAAATTTTACCCCGATCAAGTTTATGGCGCCGTTGCCTGGGATTGATTGTGCATCGACAATGATTACATTAGAGGATCACTAGATTGAGCATTTGTATTTTGTTTGATTTAATTTTCTGTTTGGTTAATTTGCTTTCCGTCTTAGTTTAATTCTTCCCCTCCCCTGTTTCTGAGTTTTTCTTTGCTATTTACAATTCAGTTCACTAACCCACTAACTATTTGATATATTACATCACGGACACTAACAAGTTATTCTAACAAGACACTTTCTGCATTGCTTTTCTTGCTTGTACTCTGTTGGTTGTATGACAGGGAGAAGAAGCGGAGCTTCAACTTCCTTTGATTCTGAACCTGAGAGAACCTTCTTAAGATTAAGAAGGGAGGCAAAAGAAAAACGTGTAGTGGGTGCTGAAGAAGAAGAGGAACACTTTGAAGAATACTTTGAAATAACCATGGAGGACCATCGTGAGGAAAAGGTGCACAACCATGGTGGAGGAGATAGAGCAAATCCTGGTGGGGAAGATAGAAGAGTCTTGGGCTCTTACATTAACCCAAACCCAGGGAACTGCGGAAGTAGCATCCAAAAAACCAACCATCCATGCCAACAACTTTGAACTAAAGCCACATCTCATCACCCTCGTTCAGAACAATTGCTCGTTCGGAGGAGGTGTTCAAGAAGACCCCAACCAACACTTAAACACATTCTTGAGAATATGTGACACAGTGAAGTCCAATGGCATTCAACCAGACGTCTATAGACTGTTGTTGTTCCTATTCTCTCTCAGAGACAAGGCAACCAAGTGGTTAGAGTCTTTTCCAAAGGATAGCTTGACAACTTGGGATGATGTTATGAACAGATTCTTGGCAAGATTTTACCCTCCTCAACGAGTCAATCGGCTGCGAGCTGAGGTCCAAACTTTCAGGCAACAAGATGGTGAGACTCTATATGAAGCATGGGAGAGGTTTAAAGACCTAACAAGGAGATGTCCATCTGATATGTTCAATGAATGGGTGCAGCTGCACATCTTCTATGAAGGACTGTCATATGAATCTAAGAAGGCCGTAGACCATTCATCCAGAGGTTCTTTGAACAAGAAGAAGACCATTGAGGAAGCCATAGATGTCATTGAAACTATAGCTGAGAATGACTACTTCTATGCTTCCGAAAGAGGGAACACTAGAGGGGTAATGGAGCTGAACAATGTAGATGCTCTGTTTGCTCAAAACAAGCTCATCACCAAGTAGCTAGCTGACCTCACCAAGAAGATGGAGAGAAGTCAAGTGGCAGCAATCACCACTTCAACTCAAGAGGAAGCAAGTGAAGAGGAAGAAGGCACTCAGGAGCAAGCCAACTACATTGGGAATTCACCTAGATACAACCATGATCCATACTCCAAGACCTACAACCCTGGATGGATGAATCACCCAAACTTTGGGTGGGGGAATCAACAAGACCAAGGCCAAGATCAGAGACGTCACAACCTCAACAACACAGCTCCCCAACAATTCACACATAGGACATACCAATAAAACCACAGCAATACATCTTACTCTTCTACCTCTACCCCCAACATACCATCATTTGATGACAGAATCTCTAAGATTGAAACCTTACTTGAAAGCATATGCAAAGACATTCAAGACAATAAGGTGTTCAAAGAGGAGGTGAAAGCCAGTATGAAGAATCGGGGGGAAGCAATCAAGAAGCTGGAATTCCAAGTGGGATATTTGTCTGAGAAGATGCCCAGACCCACTGATAGCTTCCCAAGTGACACGGAGAAGAATCCGAGAGGTGAAGCGAAGAAAGTAAGATGGGAAGACTGCAATATGGTCACTACAAATGACAAGGAGACTGAAGACAAGCCAAGCAAGCTGTCAGAACAACCTGAAAATACCTTAGTAGAGAAGGAGAAGAAAGACCAACAAGAACCAGAAATCTCACAACAGGAGCTGCTGAGACTATATGCACCATTTCCTCAACTGCTAAAGGGTGCTGTGGGAAAGAGAATGTACTCAAGGTTCTTAGACTCGTTTGCATCTTTGAATGTGAACATACCATTCATCAAGGTCATTCAGCAAATGCCAGCATTCATCAAGTATATGAAGGAACTACTTCCCAAGAAGAGCTCACTCAAGGGGGGCCAGACTATAGTGATGAACAAGGATTACAGCACCCTCATTCAAACACAATTGCCTGCGAAAAGAAAAGACCCAGGGAGTTTTCATGTCCCTTGTGCTATAGGGGAAACAAATTTTGATAGAGCACTTTGCGATTTGGGAGCAAGCATCAACTTAATACCCCTATCCTTGGTAAAAAGGCTGCAGATCAATGAGATACTACCTACAGATGTAGTCATAAGGCTGGCTGACAAGACTCAAAAGCAAGCAGTAGGAGTGGTGGAAAATGTGTTGCTCAAAGTTGGAAAATACTTTCTCCCAATAGACTTTGTCATCCTGGACATGGAAGAGAGTCACCTGCACCCAATCATATTGGGGAGACCATTTCTAGCTACTGCTAGAGCACTCATAGATGTGGAGAAAGGAGAGCTAATATTAAGGATCCATGATGAACAACTGAGCTTCAGTGTTTTCGAACTCTCGCTGGAAAAAGATGAAGAGGACAAAGAACCGAGCAAAGTGCATCATGAGATACTAAAGGAAGAAGCAAGCACTGAAGCACAACCAGCTCATCCTGAGATTCACTGGGTTGATGGACAAGGCCAGCAGCAAGTGCCACAGGTCAAGGAAACATTGGAGGAACCTAAGCCACCAGAAGTTTGTGAGGACATCAACAAAATCTCATCAAAGAAGGAGGCCACCAGGAGTAAGAAAATAGCACCAGGGGCAAAGAAGAAGGTACCAAGGGGGTGGCGGAACAAGAAGATTCCTACGGAAGATTTCTCTCCAGGGGATAAAGTAATCTCAGCCTACTTCACAGATATCCCCCCTAATCTCCCCACTGTACCATCTCAGCTACCTAAGGTCTTCACCATCAACAGAGTTCTCTCCTTGGAGCATGTAGAGATCATTGATACAACCAATGGATACAAGTCCACTGCCAGAGGAGGAGACTTCAAGCATTACCAACCACCATAATAAGGGGGTAACGTCAAGCTAGTGACGCTAAAGAAGCGCTTCATGGGAGGCAACCCATGTTTACATGCTTTCAGAAGTAGTGAACAAATCAATATTCATGAATTCCAACCAAAACTTGACGAACACGTGTGAAATTTTTATATGCAGAATATAGTGAAGAACAAGTTTGGTGTTCAAAGCATTCTTCTTAAAGCTTTGAACACAACTTTTCATCACAGTGCTCCAAACTAAGTTTGGTGTCACCCTATGGTGCCACCAATGTGCATATAAAGATACATAGCTAGTTAGTTAGTTGGATTTCATAAATAAACAATCAAATCTTCCTCCCCTTTCATTAATGTTAGCCATAAGGTTCTTATGTTATTTTAATATCTTTTGTTACTTTTCTCATTTTATCTTTATAGGGAAGGAACAGGAGCATTGATGAGGATTGATTAGACAATTTAATGGGGGAGGCTCGGCCACTTCGCGAAGAGAACTTTACACTTGTCCCAACAAGGAAGACATGGGAAATGTTGCCATGCAACATTGAAAGAAGAAGAATCTTGAAGACCGAACCAACATTCCCCATCAAGTAATGATCCTTGTCCTCTCTTCATATACAACCCCGTCCGTCCATCAAGGAAAACATTCGTGCAATCCACACCCTTCATGCACTCATGATTTCTCCTATATAAGTGAACCTTAGTGCACGCTCACTCCTTACATTCAAACCCCCACTCTCGACACTTCTGTTGGCACACTAAACCCTTCATCACGCATTGTTTTAACCAACCCGCTCTTTATCTATCCAAAGCCTCAACCCACCTCAAAACAACAACTCAAGTCATGGCATCATCAAGCTCAAAGAGGCAAAAGAGAAAGGAACCCATGGAAAGTGTTCCCTTTGATGAGAAGAGATTCAAAACTGCCTTTCATGAACGAGAATTCGAGCAGATAAGGGCCAGAAAGATATTGCCAGAGTTAATCTTCCAAATCAATGCCAATGAATCACCACAAATTTTGAGAAAAATCGAACAGAGAGGGTGGCAATTGCTCACCAGTCCAGAGGGTAAGATCAATGGCAACCTCATCAAAGAGTTTTATGCAAATGTAGTTAGAGAGGAGAAGACCAAAGCCCCAACTTACAAAAGCTTTGTGAGAGGAAGGGAGGTCGACTTCAGCCCAAGTGCCATAATAAGAGCTCTTCAATTAAAATTCCCTCATTTTGACGAGGAGAGTTATCAGTCAAGGATAAGTAGAAGCCCTGATAAGGATGAGCTCTCAGAGATAGCGTCAGATATCTGTGTGATAGCAGCTGATTAGGAGAGGTACTCAGATGGGAGACCAAAATTCATAAAAAGGGGAGACCTTCATTCTGAGGCCAAGGGGTGGTTCGAGCTTGTAATAAGGTCCATCCTACCGACTGCTAATAATTCAGAAGTTAACATCAACCAAGCCACTATGGTGCAATGCTTAGTACTAGGTGGGGAAATCAATGTGCATGAGCTTATTGCCGAAGAGATTCAAGAGTCGGCTGAGAAAGTTGATTCGGGTGCCAGGCTTTGGTACCCCAACACAATTCTCTGCTTGTGCAACAAGGCTAAGGTAGTATTTGAGGACAGCAGTCCAGACTGGGTGAACCCAGGGAAGCCGGTCACACGTGAGCGCATGGTCCACACCTCACTTGCTCAACAACTAAGAAGGCCACATATAGGAAGGCACAGAGCCCAGGAAGAAGTTCATCAAGAGGAGTATCATCAGGAAGATTACCAACAAGAAGAGCAACATAACCCAGCCAACCTCAATATGAGTCATATCTTACATGCCATTGAGGATTTGGAGATGAAAAATATGGAGGGACAAGAGCAAATGCTTGCTATACAGTCCAAATGGATGAAGCAACAAGAAGAGTGGCAGAAACAACACATGGAGCAGCAACAGGAGCAATATTCATAACTCACTCAAGCCCTACACCAAGTAACAGAGAGGCAAGAGCGTCAAGACAAACGCCTTCAAGAGCTCAACCAGCGGCAATTAGCTCAGATGAAATCATTTAATGAGTTTAGCGTGCTGAATGAAGGAAGGCAGTTGCATAGAGAGGAATTCAGTGTAAACACTCAAGCCAGATTGAGCTATATGTCTGATAATATGCACCACCTACATTATACCATTCCCACATATGAGGAAGTCCAAAAAGAGTTTGTTGAACGAGAAGAAGGGAAGGTGAAACAGCAGAAGGAAACTCTGAAGAAAAAAATGGAAGATGCTGGCTTCTGGAAGAAACTACTTGGAAAAAGCAAAGGGAGTGGGAGCACTCAAGAAAAGCACCAAGAGGACAAGCATGGAGGGGAGCATGAGCAACCACATGAGTAAAAGGTGGTGGAGCTCCTTTCTTGTTTTTTTTTTAGTTTATATTATCAATAAGGAGGATCTTGTATGAAATAGGACATGCCTCCATATTAGCTAGACAACTTTCAATTATGCATTCTGAATTTTATGATTAAGAACCCAATGCTTGCTAGCCTTTATGTTACTGCATTCGGATCTTTACTTATTGTATGTTTGTCCTTAGAATCAAATGAAGAGAGAATGTTTATGTTTTGAAAGACTAGAGTAGAGTTCATAATGTCAAACACTAAAAAAAACACTAAAAAAAAATGCTTAATCTAAACCACCATTCACTTAATCATTGTCAATCTTTTCTAATCCCCGGCAACGGCGCCAAAAACTTGATACGTAAAAATTTGATTTCACGTACAACCGGCAAGTATACCGGGTCGTATCAAGTAATAAAACTCACTAAGAGTGAGGTCGATCCCACGGAGATTGGTAGATTAAGCAACTTTAGTTTAATGATGGATTTAGTCAAGCAAACATGATTTTGATTTTATGAGCATTGTGACTTTTGAACATAATTGCATGAATTTAAATGGCAAGGAATTTAAAGAACGGGAATATAGAAATAAAATGAAAGTAAATAACTGAAACTTAAAATGCAAGAAACTTAAATGACATCAAAGATAAATGGCAAGGAATTAAAGGTTGCAGAAATTTAAAGAGCATGAGAGCAAGAGTAAAAAAATAAAGAGACAGAATGTAGATAACAAGAAAAATAAATTGCAAGAATGTAGAAGGGAAATGGGGTAATGGGTGTTCAAACAACTAAGAGCAAAAGAAATAAGAATTAATGAAGGAGAGGATCATTAGGGATCAGAGATGCAAATTCTCATGAATTGATGTTGATCAATTCCTTCTCAATCATGGGTATAGATCCATGGCAAGTGGGTAATTGAATCCCAATCTCTTGGTGATTCAATTTCTCTCAACATAACCAATTGCCACTCTCGTGATCTAATTGTTCATGAGAAGAGATGAAGCTCAATTTCTAATCCAAGCCACACAATGTCCATAATCTCAACTTAGGGAGGTTACATCTCACATACCAACCCAAGTGTATTGATTAAGGAGATTATGAAAGGATGAACTCTAAACTGAACTATGTGGTTCATTTCTCAAATTCACCACATAATTCATATAGATTAACCCATCTCTCGATGGTGGTTGAATCTTTGAAGAACAAGAATTTCCTCTTGGATTAACCACTTGACTTGAGAAGGAGAAGATGATGTATCAATGCATTCAAACAAGCAGAGCTCTTCCCCCTAATGAAAGTGGGGTTTAGTGAATCATAGCTCCAATTTCAACAACAATTGCCATAAATGAAAATTAAACTAAGTGTGAAGAAAGATGAAGAAGAAGAAGATAAATGCTTAAAACTCCAAAATGAAGAAGAGAAGTTCCAAGAAGAACCAAAATAGCTCTCCGGGTATCCTCCCTGAAGTGCTAGAGAGTTCTCCAAGTAAAAAGTGCTAGTAAGTGCTAAAAGTCTTGAAATCTAAGTGTCAAAAAGTCCCCTCAAAGTACAAACTCCTTCTCTATTTATATTAGTCCTAAAACTCCTTCAAATATCTTCAATTGGGCTAGCAATGTGGGCTTTCTCTTTGTTGAATTCTTGGCTCCACGGAAGAAGTGTTCTAGACATGGAAGGAGGAGTTCATTCATGATGCTTCTGGCCCAATGGCTTGGAGTTGTTGCCAATAACGCTAGCCTTAATGCACGTTGGCAACGTGCATTATGTTTTCTTGGGAGTGAGCTTTGAGACTTGGGCGTTGTTGGCCCAAGTTATTGCCAACAACTTGCTTTTCTTCTTCTTGACTCTTCTCTCATGCCTAATGTTGCCCAGAATTTGAGTGTCAATACTCTGCTTCAATATGATCTATCATACATCATTAGAAAGCTCAGAGTGTCTTCTTTCTAATGCACTTAGAATCATCTCAATTGGATTTTTCTAGCTCAAGTTATGCTTCCTCAAAGAAGGTAAGGTCAAGCTGCCAAGTTGTTGCTGAAAACGCCTCTTTCTGATCAAGTTGGCAACGTGCCAAGCCTCCCAAGACTAGAACATGGGGTTGGCGTTGTCCTCAAACACGCCCCCTTGTTGGTACGTTGGCAACGTGCTCGTGCTCCCCTCTAGGGCTACTTTCTAGCCTTCAACTTTGCTTGTCACGTTGCCTTGGAAAACGCCTTTAGAAGCTGGCGTTGGCAACGTGCTCGAGTGCTTCTCAAAATAGCTTGTCACGTTGCCTTGGAAAACGCCTTTAGAAGATGGCGTTGGCAATGTGCTCGAGTGCTTCTCAAAATAGCTTGTCACGTTGCCTTGGAAAATGCCTTTAGAAGCTGGCGTTGGCAACGTGCATGCTTCTTCCCCTGGATAAGCTTCCTTGCTTAGCTTTGCTTGCAACGTTGCCCCCAAACACGCCTTTGGAAGCTGGCGTTGGCAACGTGCTTGAGCCTTCCTCAAGGCTCCATGCTTGTTGCTTGGCATTGTCCTTGAACACGCCTATGTTTCCTGGTGTTGGCAACGTGGGTGGAGATCCAAGGCTTGGTGCCTACCAAGCAGTCCTTCCTGGCGTTGCCTTAGAACACGCCAATGAAAGTGGCGTTGCCAACGTCCTCGAAGCTCCTTCCTGGCCCAAGTTGGCAACGCGCTCTTATTTGTTGGCTCAGAATCTTGTCCCTGGCGTTATTGATGAACACACCAGTTCATTCCCAAGTTAGCAACGCTCTCGAGCTCTAGGTTGGCCCAGAATTTTGTCCCTGGCGTTATTGATGAACACGCCAGTTCATTCCCAAGTTAGCAATGCTCTCGAGCTCTAGGTTGGCCTAGAATCTTGTCCCTGGCGTTATTGATGAACACGCCAGTTCATTCCCAAGTTAGCAACGCTCTCGAGCTCTAGGTTGGCCCAGAATCCTTGCTTGCATGCGTTGCCAAGGAACACGCCCATGCTCTCCCAGCCCAACAACGTGCTCGAGCTTTCCTATGGCACCAAGCTTTGGTTGCTACGTTGCCAAGGAACACGCCTTCAGACTTTGGCGTTGGCAACGTGCATCTCCCTTTCCTGCCCAAGCCTTCTTGCTGCTGGCGTTGTCACCAAACACGCCCTTGTTGGTGGCGTTGGCAACGTGCTAGGGGGCTGCTTCCTTCCAGGTTTTTGCTCCCTGGCGTTGCTATGGAACACGCTATTAGTTTGGGGAGTTGGCAACGTGCCAACCCACTCTTCTTGGCTTGCCATGGATTGTTGGCGTTGCTCTCAAACACGCCATTGTACATTCAAGTTGGCAACTTGCTTTGAAGCTTCAAATTCACCTTCCAGGGCTACTTGGCGTTATTGCCAAGCACTCAAGTGATAATGCATGTTGGCAATGCCCAAGTCTCTTTCTCCTTGCCAAGCTTGCTATGTCCCCAATCTTTCTTGCTCAACTTCTTGCTCCATTGCCTTCTTACTTCATTACCTATCATTAACCCAAGAAATTGTCTCAAAGTATTGCCATTCCATGCAATCAATTTCATGAGATTCATTCATACTCATTCATTTATGTATTCCTTAAATCATTTGCATGAATTTGGCTACAATCAACATGTTCCTTGATATTCTCATGCATGAAGACAAAACTCATAAAAATACTTGTTTATTTAGAGAAAATGAGTGAAACTAAGCTAAAACCAACCAAACTGACTAGCTAATATAGCAACTATGCAAATGCATCAAAGTGCATTAATGAATCTTTGGGGGTAGTCATAAGTTAGCTAAGTTGGTTCAACCACAAGGTTAGGATGACAACTATCTATCCTGAATGCTTTACTTTTGATATACCCATAAGACTAAGATAATAATAAGATCCTAATAAGAGAAAAGGGAAAGAACAAGGGAAGTGAAAAACAAAAGAAAAAGAGTAAGCAATAAGGCTAGGCACCAATGGTTTACCCTAAGACATGTGTCTGTGGTGCTCCTGTATGGGGGATCTACTTGGATGAATAAGCTCATTAGGGTGCTTCATCACCTGGTAACTTGGGTTAACTAACCCGGGATTATCAGCTGAAAATCCACTATCAAGAGTAACCCTCACCACAGAGCATTTAGTAACCCAAAGAGGTGCTGGACACCAAGGTCTGAAGGAAAGAAAATAAATAAACTATATGCCTGTAATGTGTATGTATGGGGGAGAGACTTGAGTAAGTAAGTCCTTAGGGGTGCTTCAACACCTAGCACCTTAAACCAACTGGTTCGGGAGTGTTGGCTGAAAGCTTATCCTAAAGAGTTGCCCCCTTACAAAACACTTAGCCTAAATAACACAAACAGCCCTTGAAATAACAATAAAAGGATCAATAAATAAAGGTCTCATGGGATATAACAAAGTGAGTATTTTAGGAGATGATAAAGGTCTGAAAGCCAGTAGTGGAAAGAACCTAAGTTGCTATGCATGAAACCACCATAAAATCAGTAATATGACTTCCACAAGAATGACTCATTTCTCTGGAGATTCCATTCATCATTCTCTTGTTCTAGTACTTGCTTAGGGACAACCAAGCTTTATGTTTGGTGTTGTGATGCCAGGGCATATTGGCCAGTTTCACTGACCTTTTCTTTACTGTTTTTAGGTAATTTCATGCATTTTCTTAGGAAATAAGTTAGTTTTGGGCAGATATTCACTTAGACCTTGATTCAAGCATACATTGTGCATTTTACATTGTTTCATGAGGATTTTGCATGATTTTAATGATGAAATTGTATATTGCGTTACCCATGACTTGGACTAGAACTTTGATGCACTCTATTGCTTGATTTCAGGACCAAAGGAAGCAAGGAATGGGAGGTAACTTGCAAAGTTAAGGAGAAAAGTAATTGCCAAAAATACTCTCAAAAGCCATCAATGCCCACGTTAAAGAGTCACGTTAACTAAGTTAACGTGAACTCTAACGTGGAGAAGAGAAATTGAGCCAACGTTAGTGACACTTAACATTGTCACTAACGTTGGCAATTGCTCACAAATGGCCACGTTAGAAGCCACGTTAACCTAGTTAACGTGGCCTCTAACGTTAAAGGGGGAAGAGAAGCCAACGTTAGTGACACTCAATATTGTCACTAACGTTGGCCTAAGGTGCAAAGAGCCACGTTAACTCCCACGTTAACTTGGTTAACGTGGGAGCTAACGTAAGAGATGGAGAGTTGTCAACAACGTTAGTGACACTCAACATTGTCACTAACGTTGGAGCAACCACACAACCCCCAAGAGCCACGTTAACTTGGTTAACGTGGAAGCTAACGATGAGGAATGAAGAATGAGCCAACGTTAGTGACACTCAACATTGTCACTAACGTTGGGATGGCTAAGAATGGCCACGTTAGAAGCCACGTTAACCTAGTTAACGTGGACTCTAACGTGAGACCTAGGGGCACACTTGAACGTTAGTGACAATGTTGAGTGTCACTAACGTTCTCGAAGGTTGGCAAAAGCCACGTTTGAAGCCACGTTAACCTAGTTAACGTGAGCTTTAATGTGAAGCAAGAAGGGGCACACTTGAACATTAGTGACAATGTTGAGTGTCACTAACGTTCTCGAAGGCCAACAAGGCAACGTTAAAAGCCACGTTAACCCAGTTACCGTGGGCTTTAACGTGAGGCAAAGGGGTGCATGGCAACGTTAGTGACAATGTTAAGTGTCACTAACGTTCTCGAACTTGTAATTTCACTAAATGATAAAAACCCCTAACGTCTTGAGCTAAAGTCTATGCCCACTTCACACTATCTCTCTGCAAGTAAGCCAAGCCCAATTGAAGAAAGGAACTGCTTCAAGCTCAAAGATCCAGAGGCCCAAGACTTGAAGAGCTAACTAGAAGCTGAGAAGAGTAGTATATATAGGAGTAGTTTTGAAAGAGAGAAGGAGCTTTTGGAAGGAGCTAGGACAGAGAACTACTCTTTGCATTTACTTTCTTTGTACTTCTAGCTTTATCATGTATTCTCCATCTTTGATTTTGATTTCTAGAGCTATGAACAACTAAAACCCTTTCATTGGGTTAGGGAGCTCTGTTGTAATTTGATGGATCAATACTAATTTTCTTATTCTTCTTCTATCTTTCCTTTTGATTTTACTTGAAAGCTTTCGATCTTCATCCAATTGGATAGTGATTTTGGAAAAGAAGCTATTCAAACATGGATCTCTTCGGATCCTTGAAAGAGGAATGAAGAGATTAGCTAGAAATGCTTTCTCATGCTGGACCAAATTGAGTGTGGATGGGTATGTGGCTATAACCCTCTAAGCATTTGATTTGGGAAGTGCATGTGGTATAATCAGTGACCACACTTCATCTCTTCTCATGAGCAATTGACCAAGGAATTGGCTATTGATCAAGATTTGAGAGATTGAATTGCAAGAAATTGTGATTCAATCACTTAAGATTGCCAAGGAGATCAATGAGTGCATTGATTGAGGAAGAGATGAAAATGAAATTGATCCGAAGAATGCAACATCTCCTAAGCCCAATGAACTCCCCATTTCTGATCTTACCCATTCTCTTTATTTTCTGCAATTTACTTTTATGAGCAATTCCCCCATTCCCATTTACAATTCTGCTATTTACTTTCAGTCATTTACTTTCCTGCCATTTTAATTTCTGCAATTATAAACTCTATTCATGGATTCGCTCAACTAGATCATTCCTCTAATTAAAGTTGCTTGATCAATCAATCCCTGTGGGATTCGACCTCACTCTATTGTGAGTTTTTACTTGACGACAAATTCGGTACACTTGCCGAATGGAAATTTGTTGAGAGACAAATTTTACCCCGATCAATTATATGAATAAGAGGGTAAAGATCATGATAAAACCACACAATTAAACACATTGTAAACCATAAAATAGTGGTTTATCAATCATGCATCTCTAACTATCCTAATTTTGAAAAAAATGCAACTAACTGAGTAATTGGAAAAGGGAATCGGTGATTGGCGAAACCTGGTGGGCAGAGGCACAAAGATGGGACTTAGAGAGGTGGTGGTGGGTAGGTTGGCTGACACGGCGGTGCTGGTGGTGTTGCGGTGGTGGCAGGACGGTGCGGTGACTCTGGTCTTGGCGGTGTTAGGGGTTGGTAGGGTGATGCGTGAGCATCTTTCCTATCTTTTTCTAGTGAATTTGCATCTAATTTTTTGAGTTTAATAAAGAATTAATTATTTTCTAGCCAATATAGATTCTACTTTGAGTCTTTTACAATTTTGTTTATTTTAGGTAGCATTTGGCTGGATTTGATGGACTTTCTGCAGCACAAGAACAAAAGGAGATGGCAGCGAGGAGTGATGCATACGCGTGACTGACGCATACGTATGATTTGGAGGTATCCATGGCGATGCGTGCACGTGATTGACGCGTACGTGTGAATTGAAGATTTGCTCAGCTGCGCGTCCGCGTGACTTGCGAAAAAGACCATCGACGCGTACGCGTGACTGACGTGTACGCGTGACATGCGCCACGTGCAGAAAATGCAGAAGAACACTGGGGGTGATTTATGGGCTGTTTTGACCCAATTTTCAGCCCAGAAAACACATATTAGAAGCTGCAGAATGGACAAAACATGTGGTCCCCACCCATCAACTGAAGACATGTCAATTAAATTCAAATTTAAATTCAAATATTATTTTTAGAAAAAGATATTATTTTTAATTTTAGATAATTAGATTTTAAAATTATTAGGATTAGTTATAAATAGGAATCTAGATGCCATCAGATTGAAACTCATTACATTTTACCAGAATCTTTATTTTCTTCCCTGAACCATGAGCAACTAATCCTCTATTGTTAAGGTTAGGAGCTCTGTCTATTTGTATGGATTGATTCGTTTGCTCTTTCTAATTTAATTCATGTTTTGATTTATATTTCAATAATTGTTTTCGCTCTTTATTTTATGAATTTGGGTGGAACGGAAGTATGACCCATGTTTTAATTGATTCTTGTATAACTTGGAAAAGCTCTATACTTGAACAAGAGCTTGAAAACATATTATCCTGAATTTCTAATTGTTTGTATTTAACGGGATACGTGACATATAATCGCCTTATTTTTTGATAATTAGGATTCTTGTGGCATGTAAACTGGAATTTGATCATCACCCTCTAATTGGAATTAATTGACCAAGGAATTGGCAGTTAATGAATTTTAGAGGAGACTAGGAAGCTCTAAGGAATTAGGGTCTAGTCACATATAGTTTGCCATGAATTAAATCTTGCATGATTAAAATAGTTAGTAAGAAAAATTAATCCAGAAAAATAGCTAACTCTGAAACCTTAACTGTTTTCTCCATATTTTATTCCCAACTCATTGCTGCTTGCTTTCTGAAATTCTTGATTTACTGTTTAATGCTCTTTGAATACCAAAACACTCTTTTCTGTTTGTCTAACTAAGCCAATCACTTAACCATTGTTGCTTAGTCCATCAATCCTCGTGGGATCGACCCTTACTCACGTAAGGTATTACTTGGAAGGGGGAAGGAGAAGGGGTGGGAGGAGGGTGCGGTGTGGGAGGCGCGGTGGTAAGGACGCGGTGCGGCAGAGATGGGTGGTGGTGGCCGATCGGTGGGGGTTGAAGGGGAGGGGGAGAGTGCAGAGGGAGAGGGATGTTTTGGTTACGCGAAAAGGGTAGGGTTTCGCGTCGAAAGGGGTTAGTGCATTTAAATCCACGAGAAAGCGTGGAGCACGCAATCGCGTGGTTAGGGTGAAAAGGAAATGACGCGAATGCGTCATGGACGCGATCGCGTGATTGAGATATAATGAAAGTGACGCGTACACGTGGGGCACGCGTATGCGTCGCCCAGAATTGTGCTAAAAGCACAATGCCAACGTCATTTTGGCGCAACTCTCTGTTTCCATTTAGGGGGCAACAATATCCACACCACGCGTACGCGTCGCTCACGCTTTCGCGTGGTGTGTATGAGTTGAAAGTGACGCGTTTGCGTCAGTGACGCAAACGCGTGGCTCAATTTGTGCCTAATGCACTACAGCTGCATGATTCCAGCCCAACTTTCTGGGCGTTGGATTGTTACGTCGATTCCGAATCGAAGCCCAAGGTGGCCCATGCGCACACGTGGGGTGCTTTTTTTATATGCAGGATGCAAAATGCAATGCTAATGTGGATGCTATGAATGATTCCAGGTTCAATGAAAATAGAATAAAATAAAACTTAAAAACAAACAAAACTAAATATAATTGAAAAAGGAACGATCATACCATGGTGGGTTGTCTCCCACCTAGCACTTTTAGTTAAAGTCCTTAAGTTGGACATTTGATGAGCTTCCTGCTATGCTGGCTTGTGCTTGAACTGATCCGAAAATCTCCACCATTGTTTGGAATGCCAACATCCTCTGGGGTCCCAAACTAGGTATGTAAAGTCCTTGAGCAGTTTCAAATAGTTTCTCAGGCTCCCGGGGTGTTGAATGTCAAAATAGATTACAGGATCCCAAACCTTGCTTTTGCACCCATTTTTGTCTTGATCTGCATTTTTCCAGCTGGGTGGTGAACAATCTAAATTCTCACTGAAGCGACCAAATAGCTTACGAGACCCATTCAATCGAACTTGATACCAATCCTCGCGCTTTAGACTGAAGCGTGGACTCTTATTGGATCTTGCATACCAGCTCTGAGTATGAACCATTTTCTTCTTACCCTTAAAGCCGCAGAGAGCTCTAAGCTGGCCATCTGTTTCAAGCAAACCATATTCAATTGAAAAAGTAAAGATAAAGGTTAAGAATTTTACCCACTTGAAGTTGGAATTGGGTGGTAGTGGCCTTGGAATATGTGTTTCCAGTGGTTTTGCATGCTTTGCTTCCTTTGTTTCCTCTGTGAGTTCCTCCATTTCTTTGCAAACTTCTTCATTTGCAACCGTTTCTTGATCAGAGTCTTCGATTTCTTCCTCATCACTCAAGTCATAAGTTGGAGGTTGAGAAAAGTCTACCTCAGCATCGTCTTCGTATTCACTTGGGGAAAGTTTTTCTGTCTCAAAAAGGTCACTTGCGGATGCAAGTTCATTACTAGGAGAACTTAACTCGTGATCATCATATCAAGGAAACTCGCGTCTTAGGTTGTTCCGTCCAGTTCTTCATAAGATACCTGCTTTGGGAGTTGTGCACTGTCCTCCTTAGCATCAATTGTAATTTTCTTGATGGAATTTTCCACAACTCTGGATTCCCATGGAGGTTCAGCATCTCCTAAGTCTTCAACCAATTCTTCTTCTTCTTGGATAATTTCGGCTTCCTTCAACTGTTCTAGTACAAAGTCATGCTCCTTACTGTCTACCGGAGTTTCTAGTATCTCCTTTATGCTACGTTCATCGTTAGATTGCCCATATGAAACCATGGGGGTTCCTTGAGTATCCGAACATCGGGAAGGTTATCGATTGATCGCGTGATCCAGTTGGTGAAGGGTTGTATGAAGTCTTTCAACTGTTTCTTTGAAATGCTCCCTTGATTCTTGAGTTGATGGATATGGACATGGTGCATAGGGAGGTGGTGGTTCTTGGGAGTAATTGGATTGGAATTGGTGTGGATAAGGGTTAGGGTCATATGGAGGTGAACGGCGGTGGTTGGCTTGTGAGTGTGGTGGTTCAAAGCTGTGTTGAGGAGGTGGTTCATAGGCATATGATGGGGCTTGTCCGTAATTACAAGGGGTCCACCATATCTATCATCTTGGTATGCACCCCGGAATGGCTCTTGACCATAGTAAATTGGTGTGTGTTGGTTGTCACAAAAGGGTCCACCATAACTAATGTCTTGACATGCATTATGGAATGGTCGTGGTCCATGGTATCTTGGAGGGTGTTATTGCCTAAAGGGTTGATCAGATCCTCGTGGCTCCTTTCATCTTTGATTGTTTCGACTTTGATGCATGTTCTTGTTATAGCTTCCATTCCTTTTAACAGCATTAGAACCAAACTCAAAGCAATAGGGGTGAGAACTCGTGATAGCTAATAAAAATTAAAAACAAAAATAAAGCAAATAAACAAGCAAAATAAAATATTTACAATAACCAATAATAAGGCACATGTTTGCAATTCCTCGGCAATGGCACCATTTTGACGAATGGATTTTCTATCGGTAAAGAATTCACAAATAAGTTCGCGTTGTAAGTATAATTTCTAAACCAATAGAGAATCCTTTCACGCAAAAGTTTTGGTTGTCACAAGTAACAAAACCCAATAAAATTTATAACCAAAGTATTTAAACCTCGGGTCATCTTCTCAAGGAATTGCAGGGAGGTGCGTTTTATTATTGGTTATGGAAAACAGTATTTTTGGGTTTTTGAAAGGTTTGAACAAGAAAA
This sequence comes from Arachis stenosperma, assembly GCF_014773155.1. NCBI lineage: Eukaryota > Viridiplantae > Streptophyta > Magnoliopsida > Fabales > Fabaceae > Arachis > Arachis stenosperma. The sequence continues at coordinate 62,401,901 of NC_080382.1, read as the reverse complement.
ATAAATTGCAAAAATTAATAAATCAATAGCTAAGAAAACTCTTGGCAAGGTATGAAAATTAGAAGTCCTATCCTAGTTATCCTTATCAATTGTGATGAGAATTGCTCATTGCTCCCACTTAGTCAACCTCTAACTATGAAGGTAGGTCAAGTGGATAAATCAATATGAATCCTCAAGTCCTAGTCAATTCCCAAAGAAAGACTAGAGTTAGTGGAATTCAAGTCAATTAGCAACTTCCAATTATCAATCAACAAGAGAGTTTGATAATTCAAGAGTCTCTAATTACTCAACCAAAGCCAAAAGGGGAAAATATCTTAAATTAAATTAAAAGCATCATAAATAGAATAAGACAATCATCAATCTGAAATACCTCAAATTATATTAATTAAGAAAATCCTAACATGAATGCTTCATAAGCCAAATTGAAAAGATAAATAACAATTAAAGTAATAGAACAAATAAAAGTAGAAAATAAATTAAAGGAACATTGAACCTGTAATTTGAAAAGAAGTAACCTAAACATAATAGAAATCCTAAATTCTAATCCTAAGAGAGAGGAAAGAACCTCTCTCTCTCTCTAAAAACTACATCTAAAAACCTAAAATTATGAATTATGAGCTCCTCCCTTTGAATGAATGGATTCCCCTACTTTATAGCTTCTAATATGTGTTTTTGGACTTGGATCTGGGCCAAAAGAGGGTTCAGAAATCGATAGGAGCATTTTCTACAATTTCTGCACGTGGCGTTTGTCACGCGTACGCGTGGGTCACACGTTCGTGTCATTTGGAGTTTTTTCTTGTCACGCGTACGTGATGTGTATTTTTGGAAACGAATTCCAGACACACAAATCTAAGCGGCAAGTGTACCGGGTCGCATCAAGTAATAATAACTCACATGAGTGAGGTCGATCCCACAGGGATTGAAGGATTGAGCAATTTTAGTTTAGTGGTTGATTTAGTCAAGCAAACAATAGTTGATTTGAGTGATTTGTATCTGACAGAAGCTAAATTAAAGAGCTAAGGAAGTAAAAGTGCTTAATCATAAAGAACAAGTAAAGTAAATGACAGAAACTTAGAGTGCAAGAAATTTAAATTGCTTGAATATTAAATGGCTTAAGGAGCTGGGAGTGCAAAATTTAAACAAGGAAAAGTAAATTCCAATTAACAGAAGAATAAAAGATGACTTAAATTGAAACAGATCTCAGATAGAAAAGTAAAATTGGTTGAAGAAGCATATAGTAGAAGAATTAAACAGAAAATGCAGATCTCAGGGGTCAAGAGACTAGAAAACAAGTCTAGATCTCACTGCCTTCCTTGATCCAATCAGAGAATAACTACAGAAGAATTAAAGATAAAATTTAGTGAGAAAAGTAGATCAAAACACAAATCCTTGAATTATGTAGTTAGATGAACAAAGAGATCTCAAGGTGAGATTGAAACAGAATTTCTTCAATTCTTAACACCCAAGACTCAAGCAAAGTGTGCAAAAAATAAAAGAAGTCAACCCAAAGGAAGAGAACTCAATTCTCCTTCCCAATTCAAAGCTAAAGTTCAAAGAAAATGAAAATTCAAAACAAAAGTAAACTCCCAAATGAAAAAGTCTAAAAATGATCAAAAGGAAAAGTAAAAAAAAAAAAGGTCCTCTCTAAATCTAACTAACATCTATTTATACACTTCCTATTTTGGATTTCAGAATTTGGGGTGGGCTTTTTAATTTGGTGAAGAAATGAATTAATTTGGAATTTTAGTTGAATTTCCTAGCCCATGGGTGTTGCTCCTAAGGCTAGGCTCGGTTCCTTGCAAGAGCGGAGCCTTGGTGCTCTTTTCTTTGCGAATGTTGCGCACATGCTAGGCTTTGACAATGGGAGTAGCGCTCAGCTCTTGGCAAGAGCTGAGCTTCCACCTTGTCCTTAATGAAGTTCCAAGTTCGAATCCTTGGTGAGGCAAATTGGTGCCAAATTTCCTTGGCCCAATTCCCTTGCAAGGTGGTGTAAGTAGCCCTTAGTTAAAATCTTTTCACACAGCGCTACTTGTTGTTTGAGTGAGGCTCCCACTACGATTCCCAGTGAATGCATTTTGTGGAGTCAATTTTCTTTATGCATAGCAATATAACGTAGCGCTCAAGTGCAAGGTTCAAGTCTTGGAGGTTGCATTTTGGCCAATTTCTTTTGTGAAGCAATGCAAGTAGCGCTTCCTTCTATTCTCTTGGTGCAAGGTTCGAAACATGGTGGCTTTGAAGTTTTGCCTTGTTTCCTTGTTAAATTGTGGCGCTCGGTTCACAAGGAGAGCATAGATTTCCCTTTGCTTGGCCTTGATCCCTTGAAGTAGTGCTCTTTGTGAGAGCTCTAGGCTCTTGGTGAGAGCTTTAGGCTCTTGCCCCTTGTTTTGTGCCACGCTTTTCCTTTTCCTTAGGCCACGCTTTACTTATTTCTTCATTTTTTTCACCTACAAGTAATCAAAACCACCTATCAAAGTATCACAAATTCCACAAGGTTTAAAATTCATATAAAAACCAATTAGTTTCTACATAAACCTCATGATTTTGTGTAAATGAGTGGGTGGTTGATTGATTCAACAAACTATGCAATTTCACTCCAAATTACTTACTTACAATGCAAGAAAGTGCATAAAACCTAATGAAACAAGTGAAAAATGCTTGCAAAGCTAGCATATGATGACTTGTCATCACAACACCAAACTTAAACCTTGCTTGTCCCGAAGTAAGAATCAAATAGAAGAGAAAATGGAATGAAACAGAGAAGTATGCATATCCTTATTTAGCAAATAGTTAAACTTGGTTCATAGGGTTTTATGCAGACAATGATAGTTCATTTATTAAGTGCTGTTACATAAGATATGTTTCCTCAAAAGTTCACTAAGATTGCTGCTATAATGCTTCACTTTTGCTTGTTCCCTTGCTCATTTTTCTTTTCTTATTTTGCTTAAAGTGTTTATTATTCATTGAAGGCTTGGTGGCAAATGTTGCAGTAGCCTTTGGCTTAGTTTTGCTCAACATTCCTTCACCACAGACACATGGCTCACCTTTTCTTCCTAGGATCATTGATGCACAACATCTCTTTGGATTACTAAATGTTTTGTAACTAGGTTGCTCTTGATGGTGGACTTTCAGTTGGCAATCCCAGACCAGTTGATCTAAGTGGCCAAGTTTTGAAATACTCCTCAGAACTTACTTGTCCAAGCATATCCTAGTACAAAAACACCACAGGCATGTGTCCTAGGGTCCAAGCTATTGGTGTCTATCCTTATTGTTTATTTTTTTGCCCATTCTCAGCTTTTCTCTTTCTTTTTCTTTTTGTTTTGATTCATTCTCAAGGGAATTTCATTGATAAAAAACTTTATAGCAGCAAACTAATTCACACTTCGAAGAATCATGTTATTATGCAGCTTTTTGTTATATGAGCTATTCATTAAGTCAAACAAGTACCACCATTGACTTTCATTCTAACTTTTGCAACATTGGATATTCACTTTCTAATTCAAACATTTTTCCTTTTATTCAAGCAGGAGGGAAACAAAATAAGATTCAAGATAATGAAGGATGACAATTATTATGCAGGTTACTCATTCTTGGTAGCATTTTCACTTACAACTAAATGAACACTTTAGGAAGTCATATATGAATTCCCAATTTAAAGTACTTCTCAACAACAAGGATTAAGTGCAGACACAACCTTTTGGGTTGTAGCTTTTCATTCTTCCTCCTGTTGTGTCCCTTTTGAGTCATAATGCATACTATCTCCAAATATTGGCTCCTTTCCTGCATAATCCTCAAAAGTTGCTTGCTTATCAAGCCTTTTTAGCAATTGGTTAGTATGCATGAATTGAGTATGGCTTTTGAATTTATTTTGGTGGTGAACACCAAACTTAATTCCTTGCTATTATTTCTTATGTATCCAATTAACCATATGTGAATTCTTTTGTCGTTGCTAAAGGTTATAAATCTAAAAACTAGAAAACAGACAATGGTTAAATAGTTTATCTGATTGCTTGGAGCTAGCAACCCTTTATGCAGAAGGTGAGAATGTGTCTTTAAATGAGATTTTGGTGGAACACCAAACTTAGCATCCTTCACTCTCCCTTAAATTGTTTGGGTGTGCAACACCAAACTTATCTCCTTGCAATACAGATAAAGCTAATTAACCTTTTTATTGAAATAGTTGGAAAAGAAAACTACCTCAGGTTGGGTTGCCTCCCAACAAGCGCTTCTTTATTGTCACTAGCTTGACATCTTGTTCTTTGATCATGGAGGCTGAAAAACATAGTGTCTCAGTTTTTCTCCTCTTACTGTGAACTTCCTTCCGGTCTCCTCTTTGATGATCTCTAGGTGTTCAAGTGAAAGGACCCGGTTCACAGTGTAGTATTCAGACACTTGTGGAAACACCTTCATTGGTTGGGTGTTTAACACCACTTTATCCCCTGGTGAAAAGCCTTCAGTAGGGATCTTCTTGTTTCTCCACCTTCTTGGCCTCTTCTTCTTTTCTTTCTCAGAAGATAATCCATGCCTTGGTGGTTCTTTATCTGGGGTGTTGAGGTTCTCATCTGGGGGTTTTGGATCTAAGTCCTTCTTGATTTTTTTGGTATGCTGCACCATCTCTACTCCTTTCAAACATGGTTTTAGGAGTCCTGGAGTTAACTCATTGACTGCCTCCTTCAAGCTTTGATCTCTGGCCTTATCTTTCATACAATCTTCTTCTTGAGTGGGCTCATGCAGGGTTTTAAAAACATGGAATGCTAGATGCTTATCATGCACTCTCAGCAACAATTCTCCTTTTTCAACATCTATCAATGCTCTGCCCGTAGCTAGAAAAGGCCTCCCCAGGATGATGGGAGTGTTAGGGTCCTCTTCTATATCTGAGATAACAAAGTCAGCAGGGAGAAAGAATTTTCCCACTTTTACCAACACATTCTCCTCAACTCCCAGTGCTTGCTTAGTGGATTTGTCAGCAATTTGGAGAACTATTCGTGTGGACTTCAGCTCAGAAATTTGAAGTTTTCTCATTAGAGACAAAGGCATCAAGTTTGTACTTGCACCGAGGTCACATAATGACTTCTCAATTGTTATGTTTCCTATGGTGCAAGGTATATAAAAACTCCCAGGATCATCTTTCTTCTCTGGCAACTCTCTTTGGAGAATAGCACTACATTCCTTTGTCATCTCAACAATTTATCCTTCTTTTAGGGACTTTTTCTTTGTCAACACTTCCTTCATAAATTTGGCATACAATGGCATCTGTTCAAGTGCTTCTAAGAAAGGAATATTGATGCTGAGTGTCTTGAATATGTCCAGGAATTTTGAGTATTGTTTATCCTCATTTTTTTTTTGAACCTATGAGGGTATGGAAGTTTGGGGACATATGGCTTCACCCCTTCCTTCTTCTCTTGTAGCTGTGGTTCAAGGATGTTCTTGTCTTCCTTTGAGATTTGTGCCTTCTTGGTTTTCTGATCCTCTTCACTTCTCCCCTCTGTCTCTTCTTGTGGAACTTCTCTGTTGTGTTCTTCCTGATTAATAGCTTCCTTCTTCATAGTCTTCTTACTTCCCACTGTGATTACCTTGCATTCCTCCCACTTTGTAGCTTTTCCTTTGTCCCTTGAGTGTTCTTCAGTGACATTGGGGAAGGTATTTGCTCTCTTCTCACCCATTTATGAAATTTGCTTAGCCATTTGCCCCATGTGTCTCTCAAGATTTCTGATTGAGGTCTCTTGGTTTTTGAATGCGAGGGCCTAATCTTTCCTTGCATCTTCCTAATCTTGTCTTGCCATCTCTTGATTTTTCATGAATTTCTCCATCATTATCTCTAGACTTGAGATTCTTTGAGAGTCTGGATTTGGTTGTGGTTGTGTGAAATGAGATGGTTGTTGCTGAAAGTTATTTGAATTAATTGTGGGGGTACTTTGAGGGTGGAATGTGGATGTGGAAAAGTTATTCTGGTGGTTTTGTGAGTTGTTATGGGGTTGGTGGTATGTGTTTTGTGGGTTTTTGAATTGGTTAGTATTATTGGATGAATGGCTTTGGTTGTTTGTGTTGCTAAGGCTGCTATAGTTGAAGTCCTTTTGTCCTTGATTCTGGTGCTCACCCCACCTTGAATTAGAATGAGTCTTCCAGGGTGTCTTGTGTGCATCACCATGAAGATTGTGTTAAAATAAACTTGAAGTGTTATTCATGCATTGCACCTGCTCAGGGCTTTGTTGCTCATAATTGAATGTTCCAAAACTTTCTTCAGATTGATTCCACCCAAGTGAGGTTTGAGATTGGCGTTGTGTGTTTACTGCAGCACCTTGCAGTCCATCAATTTTCTTGGCCATCATTTTTATTTGTTGCTGAAGTCGTTGATGCATCTGTTCGTTGTGTAACAAGAGAACATCAACACCTTCAAGCTCCAGTACACCCCTTCTCTGGGCTGGTTGGTGTTGTCTTTGATGAGCAAAGAAGTTTTGATTGTTTGCCACCATCTCTATGAGGTTTTGGGCTTCCTCTGCTATTTTCATTAGCTGCAATGAGCCTCCTGCTGAATGATCTAATGCTTCCTGAGCTTTCTGGGTCAACCCTTCATAGAGGTTTTGGAGTCTATCCCACTCACTAAACATTTCTGGGGGACATTTCCTGATTAAGGCCTTGTATCTCTCCCAAGCATCATACAGCGACTCTCCATCTATTTGAATGAATGTTTGCACCTCTGTTTTCAGCTTGATGACCCTCTGAGGTGGGTAGAACTTGGCTAGAAATTTGCTCACCAATTCATTCCAATTGTTGATGTTCTCTTTAGGAAAGGTTTCCAGCCATTGAGTAGCATTGCCCCTCTAAGAGAATGGGAGCAGAAGTAATTTGTAAATGTCAGGATAAACCCCATTTGTCTTGACTGTTTCACAAATCCTTAAGAAAACAGACAAATGTTGGTTGGGGTCTTCAAGAGGGCCACCTCCATAAGTACAATTGTTCTGCACCAAGGTGATTAGTTGAAGCTTCAACTCAAAGTCATTTGCCTGAACATTTGGGGTGAGGATGCTGCTTCTATAATCTTTGGGATTGGGAATAGTGTAAGAGGCCAACACCCTTCTTGCAGGTTAAGCATTGTTGCTCACTCCCTCTTCATGCACCTTAGCCTCCATGACTTGTAAAAATCACAAACAAACCAAACGAAACATGGACATTTTAATGCTAGAATGTGGTTAGTGGGTTAGGTGACACATTGTGTCAAACAGTTAATGTGATTAGTAAAAATAACGAAAAACAAAGAAAAAGTGCTTAATCTAGACCACCACCTTACTTAATCATTGTCAATCAAATTCAATCCTGGCAACGGTGCCAAAAACTTGATGTGTAATTTTGGAAATGAATTCCAAACACTCAAATCTAACCGGCAAGTGTACCGGGTCGCATCATGTAATAATAACTCACATGAGTGAGGTCGATCCCACAGGGATTGAAGGATTGAGCAATTTTAGTTTAGTGGTTGATTTAGTCAAGCAAATAAGAGTTGATTTGAGTGATTTGTATCTGACAGAAGCTAAATTGCATGGAATGTAAAGGGAGAGGGAATAATTGCAGAAAATTAAAGAGCTAAGGAAGTAAAAATGCTGAATCTTAAAGAACAAATAAATTAAATGACAGAAACTTAGAGTGCAAGAAATGTAAATTGCTTGAATATTAAAGGCCACAGTGAGCTGGGAGTGTAGAATTTAAACAAGGAAAAGTAACTTGCAATTAACTGAAGAATAAAAGATGACTTGAATTGAAACAGATCTCAGACAAAAAAGTAAAATTGCTTGAAGAAGCATATAGTAGATGAATTAAACAGAAAATGCAGATCTCAGGGGTCAAGAGACTAGAAAACAATTCTAGATCTCACTGCCTTCCCTGATCCAATCAGAGAACAACTGTAGAAGAATTAAAGATGAATTTCAGTAGAGAAAAGTAGATCAAAACACAAATCCTTGAATTATGTAGTAAAATGAACAAAGAGATCTCAAGGTGAGATTGAAATAGAATTTCTTCAACACTCAACACCCAAGACTCAAGAAAAGTGTGCAGAAAAGAAAAGAAGTCAACCCAGAGGAAGAGAACTCAATTCTCCTTCCCAATTCAAAGCTAAAGTTCAAAGAAAATGAAAATTCAAAACAAAAGTAAACTCCCAAATGAAAAAGTTTAAAAATGATCAAAAGGAAAAGTAAAAAAAAAGGTCCTCTCTAAATCTAACTAACATCTATTTATACACTTCCTAATTTGGATTTTAGAATTGGGGTGGGCTTTTTAATTTGGTGAAGAAATGAATTAATTTGGCAATTTAGTTGAATTTCCTAGCCCATGGGTGTTGCTCCCAAGGCTAGGCTCGGTTCCTTGCAAGGGCGGAGCTTTGGTGCTCTTTTCTTTACCAATATTGCGCACATGCTGGGCTTTGACAACGGGGGTAGCGCTCAGCTCTTGGCAAGAGCTGAGCTTCCTCCTTGTCCTTAATGAAGTTCCAAGTTCGAATCCTTGGTGAGGCAAATTGGTGCCAAATTTCCTTGGCCCAATTCCCTTGCAAGGTGGTGTAAGTAGCGCTTAGTTAAAATCTCTTCACACAGCGCTACTTGTTGTTTGAGTGAGGCTCCCACTTCGATTCCTAGTGAATGCATTTTGTGGAGCCAATTTTCTTTATGCTTAGCAATATAACGTAGTGCTCAGTTTAATAAAGGAATTGAGCGCCCTTGTTCTCATTGGAGTAGCGCCTTCTTGTTATCCCTAAGGTGCAAGGTTCAAGTCTTGGAGGTTGCATTTTGGCCAATTTCTTTTGTGAAGCAATGCAAGTAGCGCTTCCTTCCATTCTCTTGGTGCAAGGTTCGAAACTTGGTGGCTTCATTCCTTGGAATTGTGCCTTGAATTTATTTTGGAGAAGCCCCGATAAAGCTCTTGGCAAGAGTGCAGTTTTGAAGTTTTGCCTTGTTTCCTTGTTAAATTGTGGCGCTCGGTTCACAAGGAGAGTGTAGCTTTCCCTTTGCTTGGCCTTGATCCCTTGAAGTAGCACTCTTTGTGAGAGCTCTATGCTCTTGGTGAGAGCTTTAGGCTCTTGCCCCTTGTGTTGTGCCACGCTTTTCCCTTTTCCTTAGGCCACGCTTTACTTATTTCTTCGTTTTCTTCACCTACAAGTAATCAAAACCACCTATCAAAGTATCACAAATTTCACAAGGTTTAAAATTCATATAAAAACCAATTAATTTCAGCTTAAACCTCAAGATTTTGTGTAAATGAGAGGGTGGTTGATAGATTCAACAAACTATGTAATTTCACTCCAAGTTACTTACTTACAATGCAAGAAAGTGCATAAAACCTAATGAAACAAGTGAAAAATTCTTGCAAAGCTAGCATATAATGACTTGTCATCAGTACGCATCAGTCACACATCCACGTCAATTGCGTTCTGCTCAAGGCATGCGTCCGCATCGTCCACTCGTGCGCGTCGTTTGCGTTTTGCGTTAAGCACGCGTCCGTGTCATTCATGCGTTTGCATCACTGCTTTTTCTTCAAAACTCCATTTTTGTGCTTTCCTTCCATTTTTGTATGTTTCCTTTTTGTCCTCTAAGTCATTCCTGTCCTATGAAACCTGAAAATACTTAACACACAAATCACGGCATCGAATGGTAATAAAGGATAATTAAATTTAATATTTTTAATGCATAGGAAACATGTTTTCTCGTATATCATAAAATAAGGAAGGAATAGTAAAACCATGCAATTTACATGAATAAGTGGGTGAATATTTGATAAAAACACTCAATTTAAGCACAAGATGAATCATAAAATAGGGGTTTATCATTAGCCAAATATGACCTGCCTGCATTCGGAAGAGCTTTTCTGGAGATACAGAAGTCCAAATGGAGCGCTCTCAACTGATATGGAAAGCTGACTTCCAGAGCTATCCAGGAATATATCATAGTTCATGATTGACCCAAAAATTCACTATATCACTATAATGAACTCGTCCTTGGCACTTATACCAAATTTTTGTCAAGTAATAACTCACAATGAGTAAGGTCGAATCCCACAGAGATTGATTGATTGAATAATTTTAGTTACTGGGTGATTTAGTAAAGCTAATCAAGAGTAATTGTTGTATGCAAAATTCTAAATGGCAGAATTGTAAATGACTTAAAGATAGAGGAAAGCATTAAAGTACAGAAATATAAAGAACATGAAAGTAAATTACAGAAACATAAATGACTGAATTGAAAATGGGGAATGGGTTGATAACCGAAATTAAAGAAACCTATAAAGAATAGGGAAGATAAGGATAGGGAGGATTCATTGGAGTTGGGAGATGTTGCTCTCTTTGGATCAAATTCAGATTATCTCATCTTCAATCATGCAACTCATTAACCTCTTGGCAATCATGATTGATTGAACCCCAATTCCTTGATGATTCAATCTCTCAAATCTTTATCAATAGCCAATTCCTTGGTCTGATTGCTCATGAAGAAAGATAAGCTTGGTCCTTGATTTTATCACACATCCTCATAGATCCAAATATTTAGGTAGATTTCTGGTGCACGAAATTGTGATCACTACAACTTCGCACAACTAACCAGCAAGTGCACTGGGTCGTCCAAGTAATAAACCTTACGCGAGTAAGGGTCGATCCCACGGAGATTGTTGGTATGAAGCAAGCTATGGTCACCTTGTAAATCTTAGTCAGGCAGACTCAAATGGGTATAGTGATATACGAATAAAGCATAAAGATAAAGATAGAGGTACTTATGTAATTCATTGGTAGGAACTTCAGATAAGCGTATGAAGATGCCTTCCCTTCCGTCTCTCTGCTTTCCTACTGTCTTCATCCAATCCTTCTTACTCCTTTCCATGGCAAGCTTATGCAAGGGTTTCACCGTTGTCAGTGGCTACCTCCCATCCTCTCAGTGAAAATGTTCCTATGCTCTGTCACAGCATATGGCTAATCAGCTGTCGGTTCTCGGTCAGGCCGGAATAGAATCCATTGATTCTTTTGCGTCTGTCACTAACGCCCCGCCTGCTAGGAGTTTGAAGCACGTCACAGTCATTCAATCATTGAATCCTACTCAGAATACCACAGACAAGGTTAGACCTTCCGGATTCTCTTGAATGCCGCCATCAGTTCTCGCCTATACCACGAAGACTCTGATCTCACGGAATGGCTGGCTCGTTTGTCAGGCGAGCACTCGGTTGTCAGGCGATCAACCATGCATCGTGTATCAGGAATCCAAGAGATAAACACTAGAGCCTTGATTGCTTGTAGAACAAAAGTGGTTGTCAGTCACCTTGTTCATGAGTGAGAATGATGATGAGTGTCACGGATCATCACATTCATCAAGTTGAAGAACAAGTGATATCTTGGACAAAGAACAAGCGGAATTGAATAGAAGAACAATAGTAATTGCATTAATACTCAAGGTACAGCAGAGCTCCACACCTTAATCTATGGTGTGTAGAAACTCCACCGTTGAAAATACATAACAACAAGGTCTAGGCATGGCCGTGAGGCCAGCCTCCCAAAGTGATCAAAAGATCTCAAGAAAAAGGTTCCAAAGATCAGATGATGAAAATACAATAGTAAAAGGTCCTACTTATAGAAAACTAGTAGCCTAAGGTGTACAAAGATGAGTAAATGACATAAAAATCCACTTCCGGGCCCACTTGGTGTGTGCTTGGGCTGAGCAATGAAGCATTTTCGTGTAGAGACTCTTCTTGGAGTTAAACGCCAGCTTTTATGCCAGTTTGGGCGTTTAACTCCCATTTTGGTGCCAGTTCCGGCGTTTAACGCTGGGAATTCTGAGGGTGACTTTGAACGCCGGTTTGGGCCATCAAATCTTGGGCAAAGTATGGACTATCATATATTGCTGGAAAGCCCAGGATGTCTACTTTCCAACGCCGTTGAGAGCGCGCCAATTGGGCTTCTGTAGCTCCAGAAAATCCACTTCGAGTGCAGGGAGGTCAGAATCCAACAGCATCTGCAGTCCTTTTCAGTCTCTGGATCAGATTTTTGCTCAGGTCCCTCAATTTCAGCCAGAAAATACCTGAAATCACAGAAAAACACACAAACTCATAGTAAAGTCCAGAAAAGTGAATTTTAACTAAAAACTAATAAAAATATACTAAAAACTAACTAGATCATACTAAAAACATACTAAAAATAATGCCAAAAAGGGTACAAATTATCCGCTCATCACAACACCAAACTTAAATTGTTGCTTGTCCCCAAGCAACTGAAAATCAAATAAGATAAAAAGAAGAGAATATACTATAGACTCCAAATTATCAATGAAACTTAGCTCCAAATTAGATGAGCGGGACTAGTAGCTTTTTGCCTCCGAACAGTTTTGGCATCTCACTTTATCCTTTGAAATTCAGAATGATTGGCTTCTTTAGGAACTCAGAATCCAGATAGTGTTATTGATTCACCTAGTTAAGTATGATGATTCTTGAACACAGCTACTTTATGAGTCTTGGCCGTGGCCCAAAGCACTCTGTCTTCCAGTATTACCACCGGATACATACATGCCACAGACACATAATTGGGTGAACCTTTTCAGATTGTGACTCAGCTTTGCTAGAGTCCCCAATTAGAGGTGTCCAGGGTTCTTAAGCACACTCTTTTTGCCTTGGATCACAACTTTATTTCTTTCTTTTTCTTTCTTTTTCTCTTTCTTTCTCTCTTCTTTTTTTTTTCGTTTTTCTCCTTCTCTCTTTTTTTTTGTATTCACTGCTTTTTCTTGCTTCAAGAATCATTTTTATGATTTTTCAGATCCTCAGTAACATGTCTCCTTTTTCATCATTCTTTCAAGAGCCAACAATTTTAACATTCATGAACAACAAATTCAAAAGACATATGCACTGTTCAAGCATACATTCAGAAAACAAAAAGTATTGTCACCACATCAAACTAATTAAGCTAGTTTTAAAGATGAATTCGAAATCCTGTACTTCTTGTTCTTTTGTAATATAAACAGTTTTCATTTAAGAAAGGTGATGGATTTCATAGGACATTCATAACTTCAAGGCATAGACACTAAGACACTAATGATCATAAGACACAAACATGGATAAACATAAAGCATAATTTTCGAAAAACAGAAAAATAAAGAACAAGGAGATTAAAGAACGGGTCCACCTTAGTGATGGCGGCTTGTTCTTCCTCTTGAAGGTCTTATGGAGTTCTTGAGCTCCTCAATGTCTCTTCCTTGTCTTTGTTGCTCCTCTCTCATGATTCTTTGATCTTCTCTAATGATGATGGAGTGTTCTTGATGCTCCACCCTTCGTTGTCCCATGTTGGAACTCAACTCTCCTAGGGAGGTGTTAATTTGCTCCCAATAGTCTTGTGGAGGAAAGTGCATCCCTTGAGGCATCTCAGGGATCTCATGATGAGAGGAGTCTCTTGTTTGCTCCATCCTTTTCTTAGTAATGGGCTTGAGGTCATGCCTTCTCAGTTGAACCGGCTTCCCTCCTGAATCTCTCTTTCATTGAACGCCCTCTTCACAAATGTCTATGAGGACTTGGTCCAACCTTTGATCAAAGTTGACCCTTCTTCATGGCCACAACTTCATAGAAGTGGTCTTGATGCACCCTTGAGATGAATCTCTCCATCTCCCATGACTCGGAGGTGGAAGCTTTTGCCTTCCCTTTCCTCTTTCTAGAGGTTTCTCCGGCCTTGGATGCCATAAATGGTTATGGAAAAACAAAAAGCAATGCTTTTACCACACCAAACTTAAAAGGTTTGCTCGTCCTCGAGCAAAAGGAGAAAGAAGAGAGTAGAAGAAGAAGAAATGAGGAAGAAGGGAATGGCTTTGTGTCCGGCCATGTATGGGTGGGTTTGGGAGGGAAAGTGGTTTGAATTTGAATGGTGAGGTAGGTGGGGTTTTATGAAGGATGGATGTGAGTGGTGAAGAGAAAGATGGGATTTAAGAGGTGAAGGTTTTTTTAGGGAAGAGGTATTGAGGTGATTGGTGAATGGGTGAAGAAGAAAGAGGGTGGTGGGGTTGGTGGGGATCCTGTGGGGTCCACAGATCCTGAGGTGTCAAGGAAAAGTCATCCCTGCACCAAGTGGCAAGAAAATTTGCGTTTTGAGCCAATTCTGGCGTTAAACGCCGGGCTGGTGCCCATTTCTGGCATTTAACGCCAGGTTCTTACCCTTTCCTGGCGTTTAACGCCAGTCTGGTGCCCCTTTCTGGCGTTAAACGCCTAGAATGGTGCCAGACTGGGCGTTAAACGCCCAACTGCTAGCCTCACTGGCGTTTAAATGCCAGTGGGTTCTTCCTCCAGGGTGTGCTATTTTTCTTCCTGTTTTTCATTCTGTTTTTGCTTTTTCAATTGATTTTGTGACTTCTCATGATCATCCACCTACAAAATAAAATAAAATAACCAAAGAAAATAGATAAAATATAACATTGGGTTGCCTCCCAACAAGCACTTCTTTAATGTCAGTAGCTTGACAGAGGGCTCTCATGGAGCCTCACAGATACTCAGAGCAATGTTGGAACCTCCCAACACCAAACGTAGAGTTTGAATGTGGGGGTTCAACACCAAACTTAGAGTTTGGTTGTGGCCTCCCAACACCAAACTTAGAGTTTGACTGTGGGGGCTCTGTTTGTCTCTGATTTGAGAGAAGCTTTTCATGTTTCCTCTCCATGGTGACAGAGGGATATCCTTGAGCCTTAAACACATTGGATTTTTCATTCACTTGAATGATCAGTTCACCTCCATCAACATCAATCACAGCCTTTGCTGTGGCTAGGAAGGGTCTGCCAAGGATGATAGATTCATCCTTGCACTTCCCAGTCTCTAGGACTATAAAATCAGCAGGGATGTAATGGTCTTCAATCTTCACCAGAACATCCTCTACAAGTCCATAAGCTTGTTTCTTTGAATTGTCTGCCATCTCTAGTGAGATTCTTGCAGCTTGTACCTCAAAGATCCCTAGCTTCTCCATTACAGAGAGAGGCATGAGGTTTACACTTGACCCTAAGTCACACAGAGCCTTCTTGAAGGTCATGGTGCCTATGGTACAAGGTATTGAAAACTTCCCAGGATCTTGTCTCTTTTGAGGTAATTTCTGCCTAGACAAGTCATCCAGTTCTTTGGTGAGCAAAGGGGGTTCATCCTCCCAAGTCTCATTTCCAAATAACTTGTCATTTAGCTTCATGATTGCTCCAAGGTATTTAGCAACTTGCTCTTCAGTGACATACTCATCCTCTTCAGAGGAAGAATACTCATCAGAGCTCATGAATGGCAGAAGTAAATCCAATGGAATCTCTATGGTCTCATTTTGAGCCTCAGATTCCCATGGTTCCTCATTGGGGAACTCAGAGGAGGTCAGTGCACGCCCATTGAGGCCTTCCTCAGTGGCGTTCACTTCCTCTCCTTCCTCTCCAAATTCGGCCATGTTGATGGCCTTGCACTCTCCTTTTGGATTTTCTTCTGTATTGCATGGAAGAGTACTAGGAGGGAGTTCAGTAATTTTCTTGCTCAGCTGTCCCACTTGTGCCTCCAAATTCCTAATGGAGGACCTTGTTTCAGTCATGAAACTTTGAGTGATTTTGATTAGATCAGAGACCATGGTTGCTAAGTCAGAGGGGTTCTGTTTAGCATTCTCTGTCTGTTGCTGAGAAGATGATGGAAAAGGTTTGCCATTGCTAAACCTATTTCTTCCACCATTATTGTTGAAACCTTGTTGAGGTCTCTCTTGATTCTTCCATGAGAAATTTGGTTGATTTCTCCATGAAGAATTATAGGTGTTTCCATAGGGTTCTCCTAGGTAATTCACCTCTTCCATTGAAGGGTTCTCAGGATCATAAGCTTCTTCTTCAGATGAAGCATCCTTAGTACTGCTTGGTGCATTTTGCATTCCAGACAGACTTTGAGAACTCAAATTGACTTGCTGAGTCAATATTTTATTCTGAGCCAATATGGCATTCAGAGTATCAATCTCAAGAACTCCTTTCTTCTGACTTGTCCCATTGTTCACAGGATTCCTTCAGAAGTGTACATGAATTGGTTATTTGCAACCATTTCAATGAGCTCTTGAGCTTCTGTAGGCGTCTTCTTCAAATGAAGAGATCCTCCAGCAGAGCTATCCAAAGACATCTTGGACAGTTCAGATAGACCATCATAGAAAATACCTATGATGCTCCATTCAGAAAGCATGTCAGAAGGACATTTTCTGATCAATTGTTTGTATCTTTCCCAAGCTTCATAGAGGGATTCTCCATCCTTCTGTCTGAAGGTTTGGACTTCCACTCTAAGCTTACTCAATTTTTGAGGTGGAAAGAACTTTGCCAAGAAGGCATTGACTAGCTTTTCCCATGACTCCAGGCTTTCTTTAGGTTGTGAGTCCAACCATGTCCTAGCTCTGTCTCTTACAGCAAAAGGGAATAGCATAAGTCTGTAGACCTCAGGGTCAACCCCATTAGTCTTGACAGTGTCACAGATTTGCAAGAATTCAGCTAAGAACTGATGAGGATCTTCCAATGGAAGTCCATGGAACTTGCAATTCTGTTGCATTAGAGAAACTAATTGAGGCTTAAGCTCAAAGTTGTTTGCTCTAATGGCAGGGATAGAGATGCTTCTCCCATAGAAGTCGGGAGTAGGTGCAGTAAAGTCACCCAGCACCTTCCTTGCATTGTTGGCATTGTTGTTGTTTTCGGCTGCCATGTGTTCTTCTTCCTTGAAGAATTCGGTCAGGTTCTCTAAAGAGAGTTGTGCTTTGGCTTCTCTTAGCTTTCTCTTCAAGGTCCTTTCAGGTTCAGGGTCAGCCTCAACAAGAATGCTTTTGTCTTTGCTCCTGCTCATAAGAAAGAGAAAAGAACAAGAATATGTGGAATCCTTTATGTCACAGTATAGAGATTCCTTGAAGTGTCAAAGGAAAAGAAAAGTAGAAGACAGAAGTAGAAAATTCGAACTTATCAAAGAAGATGGAGTTCGAATTTTGCATTAAGGGATAGTGTTAGTCCATAAATAGAAGGATGTGAGAAGAAGGGAAGTGATTTTCAAAAATTAAGTAAAGATTTTTGAAAACATTTTTGAAAAACACTAGTTGATTTTCGAAAATGAAAGTGGAAAAGAAATCAAGTGATTTTTTTGAAAAAGATTTTGAAATTATAAATCAAAGAGATTTGATTGAAAACTATTTTGAAAAAGATGTAGTTAAGAAGATATGATTGGTTTTAAAAAAATGTGATTGAGAATATATGATTTGAAAAACATTTTAAAAAGATTTGATTTTGAAAATTAAAAACTTGGCTAACAAGAAAAGATATGATTCAAACATTAAACCTTTCACAACAGAAAAGGCAACATACTTGAGATGTTGAATCAAATCATTAATTGATAGTAAGTGTTCATACCCTGACCGAGCTCCTCCAACTCGGCAAAATCCATGAAAGGTCCGACCTCGTCCCAAGGCCCACGCCTGAGGTCGGACCTCGGACAATAAAGCTAAGAAGGCCCATCAAAAGGAACGCAGCCCAAAACCTAAAGGCCGAAAAGGCCTAGGAAAGGCGGTTCCACAAAGATAGAGGTAAAACTCCCAAAAGATAAGATAAGATAAGAATATCTTATCCAGGGAAGATCACGACCAACTACTATAAATACACTGGAGCACCTAGGTATGGCATTCATTCCACATTCTACACATATCTGCTTGGACCCATGCTAACTTAAGCATCGGAGTGTCATTGCAGGTACAACCACCAACCGCCAACACATCAAGCTCGGGTCCCTGACCCCCACCTCGGGCATCTCCAGACGACCGAGCTACACGTTTCAGGTAACCCCCGGAACATTGGCGCCGTTGCCGGGGACCTGGAAGTCATCCCTTTACCATGGCGGACGACCCTCTCAACAATGACCACGCTGCATCAGAACAAGAGGAGGAAGTTGACACCGGAGAACGACCGGACAGCCCTCTGTCACCACGCACTCCAGGAGGAAACAAACAGAATCGCCCAAAGACATCCCTCCCAAACAAGGATCCACAAAATCCCGAAAAAGAAAAGAGCTCGGAAATTCTAGAAGCAGTCCGGGCACAACAAAACCGACTGAAACAACTCGAAGTGGACATAAAGAAGCAAAAAGAAACTGAACAAGATCTGAGAAGGGAGGCTCGCAAGCGCAGGGAATTAGAAGAAAAACTGCAAAAAATAGAGGCCAACCTGAAAGATCGGACAGAACGCGACACCACCCCCGAAGACAGCCATGATCCCTTCACGCAAGAGATCATGAAGGAGAAGGTACCGCGAAACTTCAAACCACCCGATATGGATCTCTACGACGGCACCACCGATCCAAGTCACCACCTCAGCAACTTCAGAAGCAGAATGTACCTAGTTGACGCCTCCGACGCGATTCGGTGCAAAGCCTTCCCCACCACTCTCACCAAGTCAGCCATGAAGTGGTTCGACAACCTGCCACCAAGATCAATCACCAGCTTCGAAGACCTAACCAAAAAATTCCTAACAAGGTTCTCCATTCAAAAGGACAAGGCAAAACATGCCCCCAGTCTACTCGGGATCAAACAAGGTAACCAAGAAACTCTCCGAGAATACATGGAGCGATTCAACAAAGCCTGCCTGGACATACAACACTTGCCCACTGAAGCGGCCATCATGGGACTAGCAAACGGCCTAAAAGAGGGACCGTTTAGCCAATCCCTATCCAAACGATACCCGACCTCCCTATACGAGGTACAGGAGCGGGCAGAAAAATATATCAACATGGAGGAAACCTCCCAGCTAAGAGACTCTTCTAGGAAGGAATCAACCTACCCACTCCGAGATCGTGATCGGGAACAGAAGAAGAAAGAAGAACCCAACTCGGACAAGCCACGGAAGTACCACAACTACACCCCCCTCCGAGTCTCCCTGGTAGACGTCTACAGAGAAGTATGCCACACCGAAAAAATTCCACCGCCCCGACCTTTAAAACACAAGAGAGCGGGGAGAGATCGGTCCGAATACTGTGAATATCACAAGCTCTACGGTCATTCTACTAACGACTGCTACGACCTAAAAAATGTTATAGAAAAGCTAGCCAGAGAAGGAAAACTCGACAGGTACATAGCAGAGAAAGGAGAAGAGACCAGGAAGAGGAGGCGGGGAGATAACGAAGATTGGGCCGAACAAACCCCACGAACCCCCGAAAGGCACGTTCACATGATAAATGGAGGGTTTGCAGGCGGAGGAACATCCCGATCCTCGCGAAAAAGACACCTCAAAGAAGTCTACCACGTCCGAGAAGACAGTCCCCTGCCCGAACTACCTACTATCTCGTTTACCCGAGAAGATGCTCAAGGGATAATACCCGGGCACGACGATCCAATGGTAATCACCATTATCCTAGCAAACACCAACTTACATCGAACCCTGATTGACCAGGGAAACTCAGCAGATATCCTGTTCAAAACGGCCTTCGACAAGCTCGGACTTGAAGAAAAAGAACTAAAGGCCTATCCCACCGACCTATTTGGGCTAGGGGATACCCCAATCCATCCCTTAGGATACGTCTCGCTACACACTACCTTTGGAAGAGGCGAGCAATCTAAAACATTAAACATCGACTACATTATAGTCGACGTCACTTCAGCATACAATGCCCTCATTGGGCGACCAACCCTAAATAGACTGGCAGCTATAGTCTCGACCCCACACCTCTGTATGAAGTTCCCTACCGCAAAAGGAATCGCTACCCTAAAAGGCGACCAAAAACTAGCACGGCGATGTTACAACGAAAGCCTGAGCCTAAAAGGAAAAGAGATCAACACAATAGAACTCGGGCGAGTTCAAGCCCGAGAAGATCTTCGGCCGCAACCAGAGGGAGAAACCGAAAGAGTCCAGATCGGGAACACATCTGAAAAAGTAACAAACATAGGAGCAAACCTCGAAGCAGGCCTAAAAGAGGAACTCATAACCCTCTTAAAAGAAAATTCCGACCTCTTCGCCTGGAAAGCCTCCGACATGCCAGGCATAAGCCCTGACCTGATGTGCCATAAGCTATCAGTTTACCCGGGATCTCGACCTGTCCAACAAAGACGCCGGAAGCTCGGACCCGAGCGCATGCAAGCAATAGAAGAACAAGTACAAGCACTACTAGATGCAGGGTTCATTAGGGAAGTAAAATACCCCCTATGGCTCGCAAACGTGGTCCTGGTGAAAAAGCCCAATGGAAAATGGAGGATGTGCGTCGATTACACGGATCTCAACAAAGCCTGCCCCAAAGACCCATATCCACTACCAAACATCGACGCCTTAGTAGACGCAGCCTCAGGCTATAGATATCTCTCCTTCATGGATGCATACTCGGGATACAATCAAATCCCGATGTACGGACCCGACCAAGAAAAACCTCGTTCATAACCCCGAGGGCAAACTACTGCTACGTAGTAATGCCCTTCGGGCTGAAAAACGCAGGGGCAACCTACCAGAGGCTAATGAACAAAGTGTTCTCAGAGCACATCGGACTACAACTGGAGGTGTACGTCGATGACATGCTGGTAAAAACACAAGAAGACAGAAACCTGCTGACCGACCTCACCAGTGTCTTCGGCACCCTCAGAAAACACAACATGAGACTTAACCCGACGAAGTGCACCTTCGCCGCAGAAGCCGGAAAATTCTTAGGCTTCATGCTGACTCAAAGGGGCATCGAAGCAAACCCGGACAAATGCCAAGCGATACTCAATATGAAGAGCCCGACGTGTGTCAAAGATGTACAACAACTGAATGGAAGGCTGGCCGCCCTATCAAGATTCTTGGCAGGATCAGCGATAAATCACTACCTCTCTACTCACTCCTAAAGAAAGGGAAACCCTTCTCATGGACCCCGGAGTGCGAAAAAGCCTTTCAAGAATTCAAAGAATTCCTCGGGCAGCCACCAATCCTAACCCAACCTTTAAAAGGGGAAGAGCTCGTACTATACCTCTCGGTCGGACATCGAGCAGTCGCTTCAGCATTAACACGAGAAAATGACCAAGGACAACACCCCATATACTTTGTAAGCAAGGCACTACAAGGGGCCGAATTAAACTATCAGAAAATAGAAAAATTCGCCTACGCCCTAGTGTTCACAGCTCGGAGGCTCCGTCCCTACTTTCAAGCCCACACCATCAAAGTCCGGACAAACCAACCCATGAGACACATCCTACAAAAAACAGACCTGGCGGGACGAATCCTACAATGGGCGGTGGAACTGTCCGAGTTCGACCTCCACTATGAAGCCCGGACTGCCATAAAATCTCAGTATCTAGCCGACTTCGTCGCAGAATACACTGAGACCCCTGGAACCCCACTCTCATGGAACCTGTATGTCGACGGATCCTCAAACAAAACAGGAAGTGGAGCAGGGGTTATACTCGAAAGCGACCAAGGAACGCGGATAGAACTATCCCTAAAATTCGAGTTCCAGGCTTCGAACAACCAAGCCGAATACGAGGCCCTACTAGCAGGCCTAAAACTAGCCGAAGAAGTCGGAGCCCAGAGAATCACGATCTTCAGTGACTCCCAGGTCGTCACGTCACAAGTAAATGGAAGCTACCAGGCCAAAGACCCAACTATGAAAAAATACCTGGACCAAACACAAGCACAACTACGCCACTTTTCAGAAATACAGATCCAGCACATACCTCGGGAACAAAACGCCCGGGCAGACGCCCTCTCAAAGCTCGCCAGCACCAAGCCCGGAGGCAACAACAGAAGTCTCCTCCAGGAGACCTTACAATCTCCCTCCGTGATAAGAGAGGAAGAAACGCTAAATATATCCAACCAACAGCAAGGATGGATGACCCCCATACTCAACTACCTGAAGTCGGGAACCCTCCCCACCGAAAGAAAGGAAGCTAAAAGACTCACGAAAGACGCCCAGAATTATACACTAATTCACGACGTATTATACAGAAGAGGATTCTCAATCCCCCTCCTTAGGTGCGTCCCGACCTCAGAAACAAAGAGCGTCCTCGAAGAAGTCCACGGAGGCATGTGTGGGAACCATCTCTGAGCTCGGGCATTATCCAAGAAAGTAGTCCGAGCCGGGTTCTACTGGCCGACCTTGCAAAGAGACGCAACGGAATTTGTGAAAATATGCCCCCCTGCCAAAAACACGCCAATTTTCACAAAGCACCACCCGAAGACCTTATCAGCATCACCGCACCATGGCCCTTCGCAAAATGGGGACTTGACCTACTCGGCCCGTTCCCCCAAGGACCGGGGCAAGTCAAATACCTCATAGTAGGGGTCGACTACTTCACAAAGTGGATCGAAGCTGAACCCTTAGCCACCATTACGGCTCAGAAAAGTCGCAAATTCCTATACAAAAACATTGTCACAAGGTTCGGAGTCCCCTACTCCATCACAACAGACAACGGAACACAGTTCACAGACACAAGTTTTCAGAACTTGGTGGCCGAACTAAAAATCAAACAACAATTCACCTCAGTCGAGCACCCGCAAACCAACGGACAAGCAGAAGCTGCAAATAAAGTCATCTTGGCCGGGTTAAAACGGAGACTCCAAGAAGCCAAAGGGGCATGGGCCGAAGAGCTCCCCCAGGTGCTATGGGCATATCGGACAACTCCCCACTCTACAACGGGAGAATCGCCATTCCGACTATCTTACGGGATGGAGGCAATGATTCCTATCAAAATAGAGGAAAGGTCACCCAGAGTCATCTTCTACAGCGAAGAAGATAACCCGCAGGCACAAAAGGAAGAACTCGACTTCCTTCCCGAGGTCCGAGAAAGAGCCCGGATCCGAGAAGAAGCCTTAAAACGGCGAACGGCCCTCAGATACAATCAGAGAGTAATAAAGCGAAGCTTCTCCATTCACGACCTGATTCTAATCCGAAATGACATCGGAACACAAAAGTCGGGAGAAGGAAAGCTAGCTGCAAATTGGAAAGGACCCTACAAGGTAACGGAAGTCTTAGGGACAGGCTATTACAAAGTATCCGACCTAGAAGGCAATGAGCTGCCCAGGGCCTGGCACGCCTGTAATCTAAGACGGTACTACAGCTAGAAAAACTTAACCCGAGGTGTACTCTTTTTCCCTACAAGGGTTTTTTAATGAGACACCCGGTTAAGTAAGACACCCGACCTAGTCAAGGGTAAAACACTCTGTAAATATTCTTTCTTTTTTAATACTAATCAAATTTCTCTATTTTCTTTTCTTCTTCCTCATGATGAAACAAATCAAAGTACCCCGCCAAGGCGCATTAATTTATGCTCGGAAAAACGCAAAAAATCATTTGCCAAAAAGACCGCACAAGATCGGCAAAGATAAAGCGACGAGGTTCAAATTAATGTGAGAAGTTATAAAGTAACTCTGAAAAGGTTCAAAAAGCCAAATAAAAAGAGATTACAAAAATAACTTAAAAGGCCGACCAACGACAAGGTCGGACCCAACAAAGGGAAGTACTCGAACACCCGAGGTCCGAGGAAAAACCCGGATCCAAGAAAGAAGCCTTAAAGCGGCAAAAGCCAAGATTTCGAAAATGCTTACTAAAAGTTGCTATACAAGAACAACTAAAAAGTACAAGCGAAAAAACGAAATCAAAGGAAGAGGCAAAGCCAAGATTTCGAAAACGCTTGCTAAAAAGTTGCTATACAAAAACAACTAAAAAGTACAAGCGAAAAAACGAAATCAAAGGAAGAGGCAAAGCAAAGTTTCAAAGCGCTAGCTAAAAAAGTTGTTATCCAAAAACAACTAAAAAAGCATAAAAGCGGAACAAAAAGTCAAAACGCGAATAAAACACCATAAAGCTAAAAAGTTACTACAAGTAGCTAAAAGCAAAAAGGTGTCCAAAGCGTTCACAGAAACCATCCAAAAGCAAAAGAGCCCACAGGCCGGGCAAAAAACCAAAAATAAAAGATTACAGAGGATCAAGGTCCTTTCCGGACTCCACATCAACAGAAGGCTGCGGAGGAAACATAGAAATCGGGACTGCATCAACGGCACCGTCATCCCGGCTTGAAACCTCCACACCAGATCCATCCCCGGCCAAAGGTGAAGTCGGGTCCGTAACCGGAACCTTAAGGTCGGACACCGGAACCTTAGGATCGGACACCGGAACCTCATCCTCATTGGGAGCAGGAACAATCTTTCCCTCCACAACAACGTTATCCGTACTAAATAAGCTCAGATCCAGGTCAGGAGCAAGAACCCGGACCTGAGCCTTCAAATTCTCGAACATAGCATCCATACCCTTAGCCACATGGCCTTCCAGCTCGTAAAAATCATCCTGAGCAGATTGCAACTTCTCCCTTGTCTCCACAAGCTCGGCATATATCCGAGTATAATTCTCCGTCGCCGCCTTCGCCATCTCCTCGGACGCTTTCGCTGCCGCCACAGCCGCGGTAGCTTTAGCTTTCTCCTTCTCCAAAGAGGCCTCCAGCTCCGTAATCCTAGCAGCCTTCAGCTCACTAATCTTCTCGAACTCGGACTGAGCCTTCTCAAGTCGGGAGCTGGTCGCGCCAATGGGGGATTTCTTGAACTCCCGGGCAATAGCAGCATGAAGACTGGCCATCCGAACACAACTCCGCGCCATATACTGAAAATGATGCTCCATAGACACGTCATCAGTAGAGATAAAAGTCTGAGGGAGAATATGCTGTTCAATCCAACCGAGAGCATCGAAATCCTTATCATTAAAACCCGCAAGCTCTTGAGAGGTCTTCTGCTTCTTGGGGGAGGACCCGAGAACGGGGGAGGAGAAGAGGTAGCAGGCCTGGAGGTCGGAGGATCTTGACTTATAGCTCGGAACTGGGGAGTCGGAATAGTCTTCGACCGAGTCTGAACACCCACAGTAGTCTTCTGCGGAGAAGATCGGGCAGAAGCCGCCCCAGCCTCGATATTTCGAGCAGCCACAGATTTCTTCGTCCGACGAAGAAACTTCATGGAATCCGCCTGAGAAGACATCTCTGCAGAAATAAAAAGAAAAGGATTACCACAACAGAAATTCCACCAAAACAAGCAAAACCAAAATACTAAGAAAAGATGAATCTCGAAGAGGTCGGGAACTACCTAACTCGGAACGGAGAAGGCTTGGATCTCCCAACATTTTCTTCGTGTCCAAGTGAGGTGCCCGACCCCATAAACTGCTCACCACACCCACAAAAGCCTGCTCCACCTCATCTAGACTCTCAAAGTATACTTAGCAGACACTACATTCTCCTGCCAACAAAGAGGAAAAGAAGGCTCCCCACTCTCATCTAGAAAAAAGGTCGGACGTCTCCAGTAGCCCGGACCTTGAAATAAAAATTCTTAAAATCATGAAAGGACTCATCATACAGGGTACAAAACTTCCTTCCCTGGTTAGCCCTAAAAGAAACCCAAGATACCTTCCCTCCACCCGACCCCGGCTTCGTCAACACAAACAAATAGGAAAATAAAGCAAGTGAGGAGAGACGCCCAAAAACTGACACAAAAGTTGAAACAGCTTTAAAAACGCCCAAGAATTCGGATGGAGCTGCGTAGGGGCAAGGTTACAAGACCACAACACCTCGGACTCCAGATCGGTAAAGGGAAGTCGGACATTCAGCTTAGAGAAAAAACAATCATAAGCATAAAAGAAGAGCTTCTCGGAACTATCTAAAGGCGGGAAGCACACTCTCTCCTCAGATTCCGGGGCTACTAGTTCATAATCCCTCTCAGACTCTCTATTCTCACATATGCTACAGTGCCTACGGAACCTAGCCAAATATTCAGAATCTACCACAGAAGGGACTTTTAGGGGAAGAGGGTCTACCCAACCAAGACCACTTGGAATCTTGGTCGACATCGCTTGAAGAACCTTTCGAGACATGAAACTCTTACCTACAAAGAAGAAGTACAACAGCAAGCAAAAATCACATAAAGCAGACAGCGAAAACCCGTTCAGCCAAGCAAGAAACAAAAACCCAACAAAAGAAAATACGGCAACCCGGAACAAAGTACCAGAAAAACAAAAAGAGCCCCCCATATACAAACAAAGCAATGGCGGCGCCTCTTTTTGGGGCAACCCAGGCATAAAGAAAGAAGAAACAGACAAAAAGCCACACAAAAGAACAGAAAGCATATGTACACAAAGAAAAGAGACGGGAACAAACCTGGAAGAAAGAAAGAAGACGACGAGCTCCGAAGCAAGGAGAACGAAACGGCGGCACAGAGGAAACCCCGGAAAGACGCACGGAAAGATTCGGGGAAGAAGAACAAAGAGAAAGAAGAAGCGGTGCTCGAAAAAGAGATGGCGAAAACTTAGAAAAACAGGAAGGAACAGAATAAACGAAGAAAAAGGAAGGGAGCAAATAAATAATGCCTTCACAGAGCCCGAACGGAAATCGAGGAGAAACGGTAAAATGCAATAAATGCAGGAACGGCCATTTTTTGAAATTTGAAAAACAACTATGCCCGAGCTCGACCTCCCAAAAAGGACGAACTCGGGCAGGGGCACTGTTCATACCCTGACCGAGCTCCTCCAACTCGGCAAAATCCATGAAAGGTCCGACCTCGTCCCAAGGCCCACGCCTGAGGTCGGACCTCGGACAATAAAGCTAAGAAGGCCCATCAAAAGGAACGCAGCCCAAAACCTAAAACTCCCAAAAGATAAGATAAGATAAGAATATCTTATCCAGGGAAGATCACGACCAACTACTATAAATACACTGGAGCACCCAGATATGGCATTCATTCCACATTCTACACATATCTGCTTGGACCCATGCTAACTTAAGCATCGGAGTGTCATTGCAGGTACAACCACCAACCGCCAACACATCAAGCTCGGGTCCCTGACCCCTACCTCGGGCATCTCCAGACGACCGAGCTACACGTTTCAGGTAACCCCCGGAACAGTAAGTATCTTTAAAAATAGAAAGAAATTGATTTTGAAAAAGATTTGATTGAAAGTATATGATTTGAAAAAGATTTGATTTTGAAAAAAATTTGAAAACTTGAAAAAAAAATTTGATTTGAAAACAAAATCTTCCCCCTTGTGCCATCCTGGCGTTAAACGCCCAGAATAGTGCACATTCTGGCGTTTAACGCCCAAAATACTACCCTTTTGGGCGTTAAACGCCCAACCAGGTATCCTGGCTGGTGTTTAAACGCCAGTCTGTCCTTCTTCACTGGGCGTTTTGAACGCCCAGCTTTTTCTGTGCAATTCCTCTGCTGTATGTTCTGAATCTTCAATTCTCTGTATTATTGACTTGAGAAGACACAAATTAAAAATATTTTTGGATTTTTAATAATCAAAATGCAACTAAAACCAAATAACAATGCGTGCAAGACACCAAACTTAGCAGTTTGTAAACTACTGACACTAATGAGAATGCATATGAGACACACAAAACACTCAAGTCAAGAGAATTTAAAGATTAGAGTAAGAAATCATCAATAACATCTTGAAGATCCTTAAGATACATGAATGAATGCATGCAATTGACACCAAACTTAAAATTAGACACTAGACTCAAACAAGAAACATAAAATATTTTTGGTTTTTATGATTTTGAAATTTTTTTTTTGGATTTTTCGAAAATTAAGTGGAAAAGAAAATAAAGGTATCAAAATTCTTAATGAGAATTCCAGGAATCATGCCATGTTAGTCTAAAGCTTTAGTCTAAAGGAATTAGACATGGCTAGCCAAGCTTCAGCAGGACATTGCATTCAAGAGCTAAATTGATGAAAATCAATCAGCTTTGGTGATGATAAGAACATCACCTTGAAACACTAGAATTCATTCTTAAGAACTCTGAAGAAAAAATACCTAATCTAAGCAACAAGATGAACCGTCAGTTGTCCATACACAAAACAATCCCCGGCAACGGCGCCAAAAACTTGGTGCACGAAATTGTGATCACTACAACTTCGCACAACTAACCAGCAAGTGCACTGGGTCGTCCAAGTAATAATCCTTACGCGAGTAAGGGTCGATCCCACGGAGATTGTTGGTATGAAGCAAGCTATGGTCACCTTGTAAATCTTAGTCAGGCAGACTCAAATGGGTATAGTGATATACGAATAAAGCATAAAGATAAAGATAGAGGTACTTATGTAATTCATTGGTAGGAACTTCAGATAAGCGTATGAAGATGCCTTCCCTTCCGTCTCTCTGCTTTCCTACTGTCTTCATCCAATCCTTCTTACTCCTTTCCATGGCAAGCTTATGCAAGGGTTTCACCGTTGTCAGTGGCTACCTCCCATCCTCTCAGTGAAAATGTTCCTATGCTCTGTCACAGCATATGGCTAATCAGCTGTCGGTTCTCGGTCAGGCCGGAATAGAATCCATTGATTCTTTTGCGTCTGTCACTAACGCCCCGCCTACTAGGAGTTTGAAGCACGTCACAGTCATTCAATCATTGAATCCTACTCAGAATACCACAGACAAGGTTAGACCTTCCGGATTCTCTTGAATGCCACCATCAGTTCTCGCCTATACCACGAAGACTCTGATCTCACGGAATGGCTGGCTCGTTTGTCAGGCGAGCACTCGGTTGTCAGGCGATCAACCATGCATCGTGTATCAGGAATCCAAGAGATAAACACTAGAGCCTTGATTGCTTGTAGAACAAAAGTGGTTGTCAGTCACCTTGTTCATGAGTGAGAATGATGATGAGTGTCACGGATCATCACATTCATCAAGTTGAAGAACAAGTGATATCTTGGACAAAGAACAAGCGGAATTGAATAGAAGAACAATAGTAATTGCATTAATACTCGAGGTACAGCAGAGCTCCACACCTTAATCTATGGTGTGTAGAAACTCCACCGTTGAAAATACATAAGAACAAGGTCTAGGCATGGCCATGAGGCCAGCCTCCCAAAGTGATCAAAAGATCTCAAGAAAAAGGTTCCAAAGATCAGATGATGAAAATACAATAGTAAAAGGTCCTACTTATAGAAAACTAGTAGCCTAAGGTGTACAAAGATGAGTAAATGACATAAAAATCCACTTCCGGGCCCACTTGGTGTGTGCTTGGGCTGAGCAATGAAGCATTTTCGTGTAGAGACTCTTCTTGGAGTTAAACGCCAGCTTTTATGCCAGTTCCGGCGTTTAACGCTGGGAATTCTGAGGGTGACTTTGAACGCCGGTTTGGGCCATCAAATCTTGGGCAAAGTATGGACTATCATATATTGCTGGAAAGCCCAGGATGTCTACTTTCTAACGCCGTTGAGAGCGCGCCAATTGGGCTTCTGTAAATCCAGAAAATCTACTTCGAGTGCAGGGAGGTCAGAATCCAACAGCATGTGCAGTCCTTTTCAGTCTCTGGATCAGATTTTTGCTCAGGTCCCTCAATTTCAGCCAGAAAATACCTGAAATCACAGAAAAACACACAAACTCATAGTAAAGTCCAGAAAAGTGAATTTTAACTAAAAACTAATAAAAATATACTAAAAACTAACTAGATCATACTAAAAACATACTAAAAACAATGCCAAAAAGGGTACAAATTATCCGCTCATCAATTTCATGTCACCATATCCAATCCCAAAACCCAGATCTACTCAATGTGAGAAGGGATTTCAAGCATTGTTTCATGTTTTCTTTTCCAAGGTTCCCATGAAACCCATTTTGCATTGAACCTCTTTTCCAAGATGATTAAACACTAAGTATGAAGAACAAAATGTGATGCACGAAAACTTGTCTCTCAACAAATTTCCCTTCGACAAGTATACCGAATTATTGTCAAGTAAAAACTCACAATAGAGTGAGGTCGAATCCCACAGGGATTGATTGGTCAAGCAAATTTAGTTGGAAGAGTATGCTAGTTGAGCTAAACAGAGTGTAGTTGAGAATTGCGGGAAATTAAATGGCGGAAAAGTAAATTATAGAAAATAAAGTACAGAATCTTAAATGGGGATTTGGGGAGATGAACATGGAAATAAATGGCAGAATTAAGACAATGGGTAAGATCAGAAATGGGGAATTCATTGGGTTTAGGAGATGTTGCATTATCCGGATCAAATTCATTCTCATCTCTTCCTCAATCAATGCATTCATTGATCTCCTTGGCAATCTTAAGTGATTGGATCCCAATTCCTTGGCAATCCAATCTCTCTAAGCTTGAACAATTGCCCAATTCCTTGATTTAATTGCTCATGGGAAGAGATGAAGTGTGGTCACTGATTATACCATATGTATTTCCAAATCAAAGTGTTGGGAGGATTGCATGTCACTATATCCGCCCAGGCCCCAATTTGGTCCAACATGAGAAAGCATTTCTAGTATGATCTCCTCATCCCTTCTCCAAGGCTAAGAGGAAATCCAATTATGGAGAATTTCTTTTCCAAGACAACTCACCAATTGAATTAAGATCAAAAGCTTTCTAGTAAATCAAGAGAAAAGAAAGAGGAAGAAGAATGAAAACTATAATTGATCATCAAATTACAACAGAGCTCCCTAACCCAATGAAAGGGGTTTAGTTGTTCATAGCTCTGGGAATGGAAAATGGCAGAAAAGAATACATGCTTAGCTAAAAAGTGCAGAAAAGTAAATATACAGAAGGTAGTTCTCCAAAGTGCCAAGCTCCCTCTATAGTTCAAAACTACTCCTATATATACTACTCTTCTTGACCTTCTTGACCTTCTAGTGAGTTCTTCAAGTACAATCTTTAGTGGGCTCAGCTTGCAGAAAAGTGTGAGTTAGGCATGGGCGTTAGTTGGGACGTTAGTGGTGTTAACGCTAAGTGAAAATGTGGGTTCGAGAATGTTAGTGGCAATCACCTTTCTCACTAACGTTCCAGCCCCAGAACGGTCCACGTTAACTTCAACGTTAGTGGCACTAACGTGACCACTAACGTTGCCTTATGATCCTTGCAAACGTTATTGGGAATCACCTTTTCCAATAACGTTGCATTGTGCCCCCTTTCCCCACGTTAGAGTTCACGTTAACTAGGTTAACGTGACTCTTAACGTGGGCATGCCTAGGCTTCGAGAGTGTTAATGACACTTACCTTTATCACTAATGCTCCAAACGCCCCTCCTCTCCACGTTAGAGTTCACGTTAACTAGGTTAACGTGGTAGTGAATGCCATCTCCAACGTTAGTGACAAAGGTGAGTGTCACTAACGTTAGCTCTTCATGCTTAGCTCCACGTTAACTTTCACGTTAGTGGTCTTAACGTGACCACTAACGTGGGCAGTGTTGGCTTGATCCAACGTTAGTGACAAAGGTGAGTGTCACTAATGTTGGCATTATTTTCCTCTTCCATGTTAGAGTTCACGTTAACTAAGTTAACGTGACTCTTAACATGGCTAATTGCCAATTTGTAGTGTTAGTGATATTCACTTTTACCACTAACGCTGGAGCTCCCTTTTTCTCCACGTTAACTACCATGTTAACCTAGTTAACGTGGCAATTAACGTGGGCTTATGATGGCTTCGCAGGCATTATTAGCGATCACCTTTTCCATTAATGCTACAAGCTTGTCCCTATTCCGCGTTAGTGGTCATGTTAACTAGGTTAACGTGACTGCTAACATGGCTTCTTCTTGCTTCCTTTGTCCTAAAATCAAGCAAATAAAGTGCATCAAACTCTAGCCCAAGTCATGAGATTATGCATCATCAATTTGTCATTCAATCCATGCAAAATCCTCATGAAAATCATGTAAAATTCACAATAGTTGCTTGAATCAAGGTGTAAATGAAATTTCATCCAAAACTTGCTTATTTCCTAAGAAAATGCATGAAACTACCCTAAAACAGTAAAGAAAAGGTCAGTGAAACTGGCCTAGATGCCCTGGCATCACAACACCAAACTTAAAGCTTCTTTGTCCCTAAGCAAGTACTGAAACATAGGAAGAATGAATGGAAGAACAAGATGAACAAACAATTATAATAGAAGTTAAATTCCTGGTTTATGGGGTTTCATGTATAGCAACTTAGGTTCATTCCTTCACTGGCTTCCAGGCTTTTATCATGCCCTTGAATACTTGCTTGATTGCATCCCTTGAGACTTCTTAATTATTGATCCTCCCTTCCCCTTCCAGGGTTTATTGCATTCCTTTTGTTTTTGCTAAGTGCTCTGTAAGAGGGCGAATCTTTAAGATAAGCTTTCAGTCAACACTCCCGAACCAGTTAGTTCAAGGTGCTAGGTGTTAAGGCACCTCTAAGGACTTACTCCCTCAAGTCTCTTTCCCCCATACATACACACCACAGGCACATGAATTGTTATTTTTCTTTCTTGAGACCTTGGTATCCAGCACCTCTTTGGGTTGCTAAGTGCTTTGTGACAAAGGTTACTCTTGATAGTGGACTTTCAGCTGATAATCCCGGATTAGTTAACCCAAGTTACCAAGTGATAAGGCACCCCTAAGAGCTTATTCATCCAAGCATATCCTTTGCACATAAACACCACAGACACATGCCTCACTCTTCAAACCCTTGGTGCCTAGCATCATCTCTTATTGTTTTTCTTTCCTTTTTGACTTTTATTGCTCTTTCTTTTTTCTTATTAAGATCTTATCAATTAGCTAGTCTCCTGGGATATGTTTCAAGTATATGATTCAGGGTAGATAGTTGCCTTCTTACCTTGTTGGTGAACCAACTTAGCTAATTAATCACCTTACCACAAACATTCAGAATTTACTTCACAAGATACTCCTCTCTTGTTCTTTTCATAACATCTTCTTTTTGATTGACTTAAAGGACAAGCATATAAGTAAGGAGGATGAAAATGAAAACTAGGGACCTAGACTAGCATACTTGGGCCTAAACAATGAAATTTTTATAGTCATAATTGAAGGTTCCTAAACTACTATGGAAGCATGTTCTATTTCATACATGATTTTCCTTATTTTAAAGCTTGAAAGAGATAAAACTAAGAAGGAGCTCCACCACCTTTCACTTATTGGAATGCTCATGTCCCTTTGTCTTGGGATCCTCCTTGATTGCTTGAGTCCTCATTTCCTTTGCGCTTCCCGATCAGTTTTTTCCAGAAACCAGCATCATCCATCTTCTTCTTTAATGCTTCCTTTTGTTGTTTCACCTTTCCCTCTTCTTGTTCTGTTAAGTCCTTGTGGACTGCCTCATAACTTGGAAAGGCAGGGTGTAAGTTATGCATATGCCCAGTCATATAAGTTAACTTGGCCTGAGTGTTTATGCTAAGCTCTTCCTGATGCAGTTTCCTTCCTTTGTTGAGCACGCTAAATTTGTTGAATGCTTTCATCTGGGCTATCTGGCGTTGGTTGAGTTCTTGAAGGCGTTTGTCTTGGCTCTCTTGTATTTCAGTCACTTGATTGATGGCTTGGGTGAGCTGGGAGTAATGCTCCTGTTACAATTCCATTTGCTGTTTCTGCCACTCTCTTTGTTGATTCATCCAACTAGAGAGTAGTTCTTCTTGACGATTCATCCTTTGAGATTGGACATGTAGTTTTTGTTCTTGTCCCTCCATATAGCTCCTTGCCAAATCCTCAATGGCTCCTTGAATGTGAAACAGATTTATGTTGGTTGGATCATATTGCCCTTCTTGCTGGTACCCTGTTTGTTGGGGTTCCTCTTGGTGAGGTTCTTCTTAGTGAGGCTCTTCTTATGCAGTTTTTTTCTCTATCTGAGGTGTTCTTTGTTGTTGAGCAGGTGTCACAAAAGTTTATATGCTAGAAGGTAGCTAATCTCCCAGGATTTACCCACTGTGGATTGTTATCTTCGAATACCACCTTGGCTTTCATGCATAATCTAAGGATGGTGCTGGGGTACCAAAGTCTAGCCCCCGGATCATTCTTCTCAGCTGAGTCTTGGATCCCTTCAGCTATGATCTCATGCACATTGATACTCCCACCCTTTACTAAGCAATGTACCATGGTAGCTCGAGCAATATTGACCTCAGAATTGTTTGTAGCTGGAAGGATAGACCTCCTTACTAGCTCAAACTATCCCTTGGCTTCCAGGATGAGGTCTCCTCTCCTAATGAACTGCGGTCTCTTATCCGAGTATCTTTCCCAATCAGACCCTATAACACACATATCATTTACTATTTTTTCAAGTTCATCTTCATCGGGGGCATTGCTTATTCTTACTTGATAACTGAGCTCATCAAAATGTGGTGATTTCAGCTGAAGAGTCCTTGTTATAGCATTGGGGCTGAAGTCTACCTCTGTTCCTCTCACGTAACTTTTGAAGGTGGGGGCCCTAGTATTGTCTTCTCTCGCCACATTGGCATAGAACTCCTTGATGAGGTTTGCATTTATCTTTGTCGCTGGGTTCGTGAGCTTTTGCCAACCCCTCTGTGCAATCTTCTCTCTAATCTTTAGGCACTCATCCTCGTTGAACTGGAATGTCAACTCTGGCAATATTTTCTTGTTTTTGATCCGTTCATATTAGAGCTCATGGAATGCAATCTTGAATCTCTCGGCATCCAAAGGAGGCTGCCCTATAGGTTCCTTCCCTCTTCTCCTCTTAGAGCTCGACGATGCCATGAGTGATGGTTGAAATGTTTGTGGCTCACAAGACGTGGCTAGGAGAGTGTGTATGGAACTTTTGGTGGAGAATGGAGTGTGTGTGTTTGAGAGAAGGAAGGGCGATGAATGAGAGTGAGAATTGCGTAGGGAGAGGTGTAGAGTGGGAGTTATTCATATAAAAAGGATGATGGGTGTTTGAAGGGTGTGGATTGATGGTGTTGCTTAATGATGGATGGTTGGGGTTTAGCATTGGATGAGCACAAGGATCACCTCTTTTATGAGGGTCTTGGTTCGGTCTCCAAGGCTATCCAACTCCCAATGTTGCATGGCAACACTTCCCAAGATACTCCCCTTGAAGACAAGTGTGTAATTCCCTTGGTATAGTGGCCGAATCTCCCTTCTTTGATTATCCTATCAAGTACCACAATCTCCTTTTTAAATTTCCTATACAAGATAAAAGAGATGCAAAAAAATCAATTGAATTTTTGGTTGGAAAAATTAAAGTATGAAATAGCTACTGTTAAAATCCTTTTCTTTTGTTTTTTTAAAAATAAATAAATGCTTTTCATGAATGCAAATCAATTGACCAATCAATTTCCCATACATGCAACGTTGGTAACACCAAACTTGTTCGTGATAATATGGTGCAATAAGATTCGAAAAGAAACTCATACCATTGAGTGTGTTCAAGCCCTCTTGGTGTGCCTTGAACACCAAACTTATCATGTGCTATATGCTGCATGTAGGGATTCTTATATTGTTTGTCGAAGTTGATTTAGAATCCATGAACTTTGCTTTATTACTACTATTAGAGATTAAAGAGAGAGGGTTTAGAACATGGGTTGCCTCCCATGAAGCGCTTCTTTAGCGTCATTAGCTTGACGTTTGGCCCTTGTCAGGGTGATTGGTAGTGCTTTAAATCTTCCCCCCTTACAGTGAACCTGTTTCCATTGGCTTTGTTAAGAAGTTCCACATGTTCTAAGGACAAGATTTTGTTGATGGTGTACACTAGAGGCAGCTGAGATGGAATGGTGGGGAGATGAAGTAGTATAGATGGAAAGTGGGTAGAGATCACTTCATCTCCTGGAGAGAAATCCTCTGTAGGGATTTTCTTGTTTCTCCATTCCCTTGGGGCCTTTTTCCTTGTGTTCCTTGATGTCACTTTGCTACTTGTGGTTTTCTCTTTGAGGAGGGTTTTGTTGCTTGTCTCATATGGCTCAGGTGGGTCTAGTTCCTCTTGGATTACACTTGGCTGTTGCTCCTTCTGATTACTTTGGTTGTCACCAATGGGGATTTTCAAGTGTGGTGCTTGTGCTTCCTTGTTTAGCTCTTCCATCAGCTCTTTATTGTGCTCTTCCTCTGACTCTTTGTTATCATGGTCTGCTTCTTGTGAGGATTTAAAAACATTGAAGGTGAGCTATTCATCATGTATCCTCAATACTAGCTCTCCTCGCTCCACATCAATAAGTGCCCTGGCTGTGGCAAAAAATGGCCTTCCCAGGATGATGGGATGGATGGAATTCTCCTTCATTTCCAGGATAACAAAGTCTGTGGGCAGGAAGTAGTTCCCAACCTTCACTAACACATTTTCAACCACTTATATTGCCTGTTTTTGAGTTTTGTCAGCCAATCTGATGATTACATCTGTGGGTGTTAGCTTATTGATTTCAAGCTTTTTCATAAGGGATAGAGGCATTAAGTTGATACTTGCTCCCAGGTCACAGAGCCCCTTATCAAACATTGTCTCTCCTATAGCACAGGGAATGTGGAAGCTCCCTGGATCCTTCTTCTTTGTGGGTGGCTCTGTTTAGATGAGAGAACTGCACTCCCTATTCATCTTTATTGTTTGTCCACCCTTCAATGAACTCTTTTTGGCCAGCAGTTCCTTTATGTACTTGATGTAGAAGGGCATTTGCTGGAGGGCCTTAATGAATGGTATATTTACATCAAGAGATGCAAATATGTCGAGAAATTTTGAATACATTCTCCTTGCTACACCACCTTTTAGCCTCTAGGAAAAGGGTGCATATAGGTTCAGGGTCTCCCCTTTTTCTAGCCCCTCCTTGTGTGTGTGCTGGGGTGTATGGTTTCTTTCTTCATGATTTTCCTTTGGAATGCCTTGGAGATGTTCTGTTTGCGTGGGTGCTTCCTCCACACTCCTCTCATCACTTATAGTGATCATCTTGCATTCTTCCCACCTTACTTTCTTGGTTTCTCCTCTTGGGTTCTTCTCTGTGTCATTTGGGAAACTATCAATAGGTTTGGGAAACTGTTGAGAAAGATATCCCACTTGGGACTCCAGCCTCTTGATGTTTTCCCTTGATTTTTGATATTGGCTCGCACTTCATCCTTGAACACTCTGTTGTCTTGGACTTCTTTGCATATGTCTTCAAGTAAAGCCTCAATTTTGGAAAGCCTGTCCTCGATTGGTGATGGTGGTTTGAGATTAGGTGGTTGAGAAGGGTGATTAGGTGGGTGTTGATAGGATCTCTGTGAGGTATGTTGGTAAGTTACATTGTTGTTGGGATTGTGGTTGTGGTGTTTCTGGTCTTGGCCTTGGTCTTGTTGATTTCTGGTGGACGAAATTGTGATTCATACTTGAATTGTTGTTCGAAATTAATTCCCCAGTAATGGCCCCAAAAACTTGGTGCTCAAAACCATGGTCCATACATAATTTCACAACTTCGTACAACTAACCAGCAAGTGCACTGGGTCATCCAAGTAATAAACCTTACGTGAGTAAGGGTCGATCCCACAGAGATTATTGGTATGAAGCAAGCTATGGTCATCTTGTAATTCTCAGTCAGGCGGATAGTAAATGGTTATGGAGTTTTCGAATATTAATAATAAATAAACAGAAAATAAAGATAGAAATACTTATGTAAATCATCGATGGGAATTTCAGATAGGCGTATGAAGATGCTGTGCTCCTTCTGAATCTATGCTTTCCTACTGCCTTCATCCAATCCTTCTTACTCCTTTCCATGGCAAGCTGTATGTAGGGCGTCACTGTTGTCAATGGCTACATCCCATCCTCTCAGTGAAAATGGTCCAAATGCTCTGTCATAGCACGGCTAATCATCTGTCAGTTCTCGATCATGTCGGAATAGAATCCATTGATTCTTTTGCGTTTGTCATCACGCCCAACAATCGCGAGTTTGAAGCTCGTCACAGTCATTCAATCCCTGAATCCTACTCGGAATACCACAGACAAGGTTTATACTTTCCGGATTCTCATGAATGCCACCATCAATCTAGCTTATACCACGAAGATTCTGATTAAGGAATCCAAGAGATATGCGCCCGGTCTAAGGTAGAACGGAAGTGGTTGTCAGTCACGCGTTCATAGGTGAGAATGATGATGA